>NC_133656.1:208094628-208339889 GCF_009905375.1 Apium graveolens
ACTTTTGAAAAAGAATAACAGTCATTGGAAGGAGGAATCATGGTCTAGACCGCACAAGACACAAGAAACAGTGGACTGTTCAAGTACAAATACCATTAATCCTAATCATAGTGACTATTAATCTTCCACTTCAACATATTCTAGTTCGAACTGAGACTATTACCGAATTTTATTCACAGATAAGCCAAGTAAAGGATTAGACTGAGAAATCAGAACTTAGACCTATACCAGAACTTAACAGTCATCAGAACATAATTTCTTAACTCGAAAAAGGAATGCCCATCTTAGTAAATACTCATACAAGTTCTGAGTTATGGACGTCAGAACTTAATCATCAGAACGTGTAACTTAGAACTTATCCTCAGAATTTGTGCAATAATGATACTATAACTATTTATCTAAAATAACATAGACCACCACAGAAATTTTCATCATTCAGATGGAGTGATTAGTGTGTGTATTAAGCTAAAAACAGACAAAGAGTAAAGTCTGATTCACTTCAGTACATCTTAGAAATAAGGCATAACTAAAATTTTGCTAAAGATCTGTCATTGTCCTGAAACCTACTGATGAATGAGTTCATGCTTGAGTCCATCTCAACTGTTTTGTGCTAATTTTATGCATCTTTTGCAATTCTATTTTACAAAGGCTTCTCAGTGTAAGTGAGTCACGACTGTTTATCAGAATTTATGCTATTTTCAGAGTATTTCTCCAGTAATCATAGAGTGTGAAAAGTCACCAAGAAAATATTTTACTTTTCTAATGCATATTTACTTAATACCAACAATGCACTTGGGTCGTCCCTTCCACATTTTTACTCTAGATCTCAAAGGAGTACCTAATTTTATTCTTTGATCTTTTTGCTTTTTCTTTTGATAAGAGAGATTCATCAGCACTTAGTACATTCAGCAGTTTTACTAGTATCAGAACTAAACAGATGAGTAGCATTATTCTAATTTGTGACTTAGTAATAAGATATACAAAGTAAACTTAACTAAGCTCAATTATCAGAATTTGCTAGTGTCATAAGATTTCCACCGAAATAATTACTTCTTACATGGAAGCATTTGTTTATTGAAGACTACTAGGTCAGTTATCTAGCACAGTTATCCTCATAGGATTGAATAGGTACTAGAACAAACATATCACTTATCAGAGTTTAGAAACATATATCAGACAACAGTTAGTACTTAAAGACATTTATCAATTAAGCACAGAATATACAATGAGATTAATTCTGTAAATACTGAGCATAAAGTCTGATAACATAGAACAAGTCTAAGCAGATTTAGAGAAAGAACCTGAAACCATTCCAAGTTCATTTACCAATCTTGTAAAAGTAGCTTCACATAATGGTTTTCTGAAGATATCTGCCAATTGTTGATCTGTGGGAACAAAATGCAATTCCACTGTACCTTCATCCACATGTTCCCTGATGAAGTGGTACCTGATGCTGATGTGCTTTGTCATTGAGTGTTGAACTGGATTACCTGTCATAGCAATAGCACTTTGATTATCACAGTAAATAGGGATTTTGAAATATGTTAACCTATAATCCAGTAACTGATTCTTCATCCAAAGAATCTGTGCACAACAGCTTCCTGCAGCAATATACTCTGCTTCTGCAGTTGATGTGGAAATTGACTTTTGTTTCTTGCTGTACCAAGAAACCAATCTGCCTCCAAGAAATTGGCAGCTTCCAGTTGTGCTTTTCCTGTCAATTTTGCAACCTGCAAAATCTGCATCTGAGTAACCTATTAGTTTAAAATCTGATTCTCTAGGATACCATAATCCCAAAGCAGCTGTTCCTTTAAGATACTTAAAGATTCTTTTTACAGCTGTTAAGTGAGGTTCTCTTGGATCTGCTTGAAATCTTGCACAAAGACAGGTAGCATACAAAATATCAGGTCTACTAGCAGTTAGATAGAGTAGAGAGCCAATCATACCTCTGTAGTCAGTAATATCTACTGATTTACCGGTATCCTTATCCAGTTTTGTTGCAGTGGCCATTGGAGTGGATGCACTTGAACAATCTTGCATTCCAAATTTCATTAGCAAGTTTCTGGTGTACTTGGTTTGACAAATAAAAGTGCCTTCCTCATTCTGCTTGACTTGAAGGCCCAAAAAATAGCTAAGTTCCCCCATCATACTCATCTGATATCTTGACTGCATTAGTTTGGCAAACTTCTTGCAAAGTTTGTCATTTGTAGATCCAAAAATGATATCATCAACATAAATCTGGACCAGAAGTAAGTCCTTTCCATGGTTGAGGTAGAACAGTGTTTTGTTTATTGTCCCTCTGTTGAATCCACTTTCCAGAAGAAACTGAGCTAAAGTCTCATACCATGCTCTAGGAGCTTGCTTAAGTCCATAAAGTGCTTTGTCAAGTCTGTAGACATAATCTGGATGTTTGGTATCTACAAAACCTGGAGGTTGTTCAACATATACCTCTTCCTCCAATTCTCCATTGAGAAAAGCACTTTTCACATCCATTTGAAAGACAGTAAACTTTTTATGAGCAGCATAAGCCAAAAATATCCTTATGGCGTCTAACCTAGCAACTGGTGCAAATGTTTCATCATAATCAATTCCCTCCTGTTGAGAATATCCTTTTGCAACCAGCCTTGCCTTATTCCTTGTAATTATGCCATCACTGTCAGTTTTGTTTCTGAATACCCACTTTGTACCAACAACAGATCTATTCTTTGGTCTTGGTACTAGGGTCCAGACTTTGTTTCTTTCAAATTCATTCAACTCTTCCTGCATTGCTTGCACCCAATCAGCATCTTGAAGAGCTTCTTCCACTTTCTTTGGCTCAGTCTGAGAGAGAAAAGAATTGTAAAGACACTCATTTGAAGTACCTGTTCTAGTTCTGACACCTGCATCAGGATTTCCAATTATCAAATCAGGTGTATGTAATTTTGTCCACTTCCTTGCAGATGGAAAGTTTTCTCTAGAACTGGATGCTCCCCCATGATCCATGCTATCTTCAATTTCATTTTCTGATGCTCCCCCTAAAACTATGCTCTCTGAGTTGGATTCTTCAGTATTTAGATTTTCAGCACTATCAGAACTTGGCTTATCAGAACTTGACGAATCAGAACTTGAAGAGCCAGATGCATGTTCGGATGTTTCTTGAGATGTGGTAGGATCTTGAGTATGCTCCCCCCTGCATAGGTGCATCTTCCTTTAACGTAGTCACCACAGTTTCAATAACATCAGAGTTTAATCCATCAGAGTTTGCAGTATCAGGACTTAGACTGTCAGGATTTTCAGTATCAGAATATGAGTCTTCATTTTCAAATCTCAGCTGATCATGGTCAATGAAATCTTTAAGACCAGTGATCTTCTTGTCATCAAAAGAGACATTGATAGATTCCATGACCACTTTTGTTCTCAAATTATAGACTCTGAAGGCTTTTGTGGAAAGTGGATATCCAACAAAGATTCCTTCATCAGCTTTTAGATCAAACTTTGATAACTGTTCAGGATGAGTCTTGAGAACAAAACACTTACATCCAAATACATGAAAATATTTCAGATTTGGCTTCTTTTTCTTCACCATCTCATATGGTGTTTTTCTGTGCTTGTTAATGAGTGTTGCATTTTGAGTAAAACAAGCAGTCTGCACAGCTTCAGCCCAGAAATAGGTTGGAAGCTTTGCTTCTTCGAGCATTGTACGTGCAGCTTCAATGAGAGTTCTATTCTTCCTTTCAACAACTCCATTTTGCTGTGGAGTTCCAGGAGCAGAAAATTCCTGCTTTATTCCATGGCTTTTACAGAACTCTTCCATTATCAAATTCTTGAACTCAGTGCCATTATCACTCCTTAAAATTTTCACAGAATCTTTGACCATTTTATCCAGCTGTTTGACATGATCAATCAAGATAGATGCAGTTTCACTTTTTGTGTGCAAGAAATACACCCATGTGTATCTGGTGAACTCATCCACTATGACCAACGCATACTTCTTCTTTGCAATAGACATGACATTTACTGGACCAAATAGATCAACATGTATAAGATGATAAGGCTCAAGAATTGATGATTCAGTCTTGCTCTTGAATGAAGATTTTCTTTGTTTGGCTTTCTGACATGAATCACAAAGACCATCAGGAGCAAATACTGTGTTTGGCAATCCTCTCACAAAATCTTTCTTGACTAGTTCATTTATATTGTTGAAATTTAAATGAGAGAGTTTCTTATGCCAATTCCAGCTTTCTTCAATTGATGCTCTACTTAACAGACAGATTGCAGAGCCATCAGTACTTATTGAAAGCTTAGCTTCATAAATGTTACCACGTCTGTATCCTTTCAGAACAACTTTGCCTTTAGATTTACTCACAATTTCACAGTGTTCTTCAAAGAAATCAACATGATAACCTCTGTCACAGATTTGACTTATACTCAGTAGGTTGTGTTTAATTCCTGAGACCAGAGCTACTTGTTTAATTATGACATTTCTAAGATTGATATTGCCATATCCCAATGTTTTTCCAATGTTGCCATCTCCATAAGAAACACTTGGGCCAACTTTCTCCACAAAGTCTGATAGCAGGGCCTTATTTCCAGTCATATGTCCTGAACATCCACTGTCCAGAACTAGAATATTTTTCCTGTTGCCCTGCAATCACAAAGACCACTAATTATTAGTTTTAAGGACCCAGACTTGCTTGGATCCTTTGGCCTTATTAAGTTTGTTAACATTTGCAGCGGATTTAGCATCAGAGTTTATGTTAACATTTTTCTTATCAGAACTTACACTATCAGACTTTGAATCAGAATTTACACTAGAAGGAACAATAGAAACTTTCTTCAAAGAAGGTTTTATTTGATAATAATCATAGTACAAACTATGATATTCCTTACAAGTATAAATGGAATGCCATAAACTACCACAATGAAAATAAGGATTTTGTGGTTTGTATCTAACAGACTGACTCTTAACTCCTGATTTTGAAGGTAAGGAGTTAATATTCTTATTCTTTCTGCAAAAAGAAGCCAGATGGTTAGAACTTCCACAGTTATGACATGTTTTCCTAGGAGCATCAGGAACAGGTTTATAATCATTGCTTTTATTCACACCTTCCTTTCCATTCCTATTTTTCCTAGGTGATTTTACCTTGTTTGCATTCTTGACATCTTTCAGCTTATGCTTAAGCTACTTCTTTGTCATTAAGCCTATGTTCACTTCAGCTGTCTTTTCCTGTTTTAGTTTGTCAGAAGTTAATTCCTCTTTAACTTCTGATTTCTCATTTTCAGACTTTACAGTTACAAACTTAACAGGTTTAAACTTTGGCTTTTGCTTAACAACAGGCTTAATTTCTTCAGTTCCTTTATCATTCTTATCTTCTCCATAACCTAAGCCCTCTTTCCAGTTTCCACTACTTAGCAAATTTTGAGTTGTTTTGCCAGAGTTAGTCCAAGTCCTGATAATCTCTCTTTCCTTTTCTAACTCAGTTTTTAGAGATTCATTTAATTTTAGCACTTCATTCCTAACATAAAAAGCATCATCTCTATCCTTCTGAGTTTGATGGAACATGACTAACTCTTTTTCTAAGAAATCATTCCTTTTCTTAAATGCAAGATTTTCAGAAGTTAATCTTTCACATGTTAAAGTTTGGTCTCTATAGCTAACAAACATGGTTTTAAGATATCTTCTCAACTCATTAATATCATCAGTATGAAAAGCATAAGTAGTCTGAGGTACCTTTGTTTCAGCAGCTTCAGAACTGCTCTCAGCACTTTCTTTATCAGCATTTTCCATCAATGCATAGTTCTCCTCACTTTCAGAGTCTGAGGTGTCTGTCCAGCTTTTCTGCTTTATGACAAGAGCCTTGCCTCTGTCACCCTTTACCTTCTTGCAATCAGGAGATATGTGGCCTTTCTCACCACAGTTATAGCATTTAACATTGGTGTAATCTCCTCTGTCAGACTTTCCTCCTCTGCCTTCAGATCTTCTGAAATTCTTTTTATCAGAACTTATGTTTTTCCTGGAAAACTTCTTTCCCTTCCTGAACTTCCTGTATGCAATCTTTGTGATTCCTTTCACCATAAGAGCACACAGCTTCATCATCTCCTCATCAGCATCAGTCTCAGGCAAGCTTTCAGAATCTGAGTCATCATTACTCTCAAGACTTGATGACTCAGTATCAGACTTTATGAAAAGAGCTTTACCCTTGTCTTTCTTTAAGGAAGCTACTTTGGGGAATTCTTCTTCAGCCTTAAGAGCAACTGTCCTTGACTTTCCTCCTTTCCTCTTGCTTCTTTGTTCCATCTCCAGCTCATGAGTCTTGAGCATTCCATAGATTTCGTCAAGAGTTGTTTCATCAAGATTGTAGTTGTCTCTTATTGTCGTTGCCTTCAAATCCCAGCATTCAGGAAGAGCTAACAGGAACTTAAGGTTTGAATCTTCAAGATCATACTCTTTATCAACCAATGACAAATCATTCAAAAGTTTGACAAATCTATCATATAAATCATTCAATGACTCATTAGTCTTTGAGTCAAAGTGTTCATACTCTTGAGTGAGTATTGTCTTCCTGTTCTTCTTAATTGTGTCAGTTCCCTGACACCTTGTTTCCAGAGCATCCCATATCTCCTTAGCAGTCTTGCAGTTGATTACCCTGTTTGACATTACATTATCAATGGCACTATGCAGTAAGTGTCGTACCTTAGCATCCTTAGCAATTGATGCTATGTCCTCAGCAGTATAATCACTCTTCTCTTTTGGTACGGTCTTTGCTGCTTCACCTGCAACTGCAACAGCGAGTTTGGTTGGTTTGTGAGGACCTTCCTTGATTCTATCCAGGTATTCTGGATCTGTTGCTTTCAGGAACATGGTCATCCTTACCTTCCATATGGGATATTCAGATGGTCTCAGTATGGGGACTCTGATGGTCTCATACCGACTCTGAATTTGTGTCTTTGGTGGTTCCTCAGTTGTGGTAGGCTTAGTTGGAGTTTCTGTGTCCGACATGATTGTGTTTGGATCTTTAACTGTATGTAAGTTAACAGATAGGCTCTGATACCAATTGTTAGGTCACACACACACTGTAGAGGGGGTGAATACAGTGTATAGTACACTTAAATCGAACTTTAAGAACTTAAGTAACAGAAAACAAACTTTATTGAAATAATAAACTCTGTTACAGTATGGAACTGTTACCTCTCAGTGATGAACAAATATCACGAGAGCTGCTAGGGTTACAATGAATAATCTTTTCTAATAATGATAACACTTATAATGTAAACCCTATGTCTGTGTTTATATACTACACAGTTACAAGATACTCGCTAATTGATATGGAATATAATTCTGCTTCCTAAAATATATCAATCAGATATCTTTTCTTCCAAGTATTCCATTCTTCACGGAATTCCTTCTTCATGCATACCTCTTCTTATGTTTATCTCGATCTTCTTTCCTTTAATCAGCTACTGTCCTTATCTGATTGTCCTTCAGCACTTAAGTTCTGATATCTATCTTCTGATGATTATCTCCTGATAATATAAGTACTGATATCCTTAAGTCCTGTCTTCCAGTATAAGTAATGATCAAAAGTTAAGTACTGATTTATCCTGTTCACGTAAGATCTGAAAGCTAAACATAAAACATTAGCCATGACATTATCAAATATATCTAACAAAGAGATTAGAAAAGTGAACAAGGTAAAGGAAGCCAGGAAAAATATGAATGGAAAGGAAGGTGTGAATAAAAGCAATAATTATATGCATGTTCCTAATGCTCCTAGAAAGAAATGCTATAATTGTGGAAACTCTAACCATCTTGCTTCTTTTTGCAAAAAAAATAAAGATATAAACTCTTTAACTCCTAGATCAGGAGTTAAGAGTCAGTCTGTTAGGTTTAAACCATAAAATCCTTGTTTTCATTGTGGTAGTTTATGGCATTCTATTTATACTTGTAAGGAATTTCATAGTTTGTACTATGATTATTATCAAATAAAACCTTCTTTAAAAAAAGTTAGTGTAATTCCTTCTAGTGTAAATTCTAATGCAAAGTCTGATATAAAGTCTGATAAAAAGCATGTTAGCATAAACTCTGAAACTAAATCCACTGCAAATGCTAAAAACTTAAAAAGGCCAAAGGATCCAAGCAAGTCTGGGTCCTTAAAACTAACCAATAATGGTCTTTGTGATTGCAGGGAAACAGGAAAAATATCCTGGTTCTGGACAGTAAATGTTCAGGACATATGACTGGAAATAAAGCCCTGCTATCAGACTTTGTGGAGAAAGCTGGCCCAGGAGTTTCTTATGGAGATGGCAACATGGGAAAGACTCTGGGATATGGCAATATCAATCTTGGGAATGTCATAATTGAATCAGTAGCTCTTGTCTAAGGACTTAAACATAATCTACTAAGTGTGAGTCAAATCTGTGACAGAGGTTATCATGTGGATTTCTTTGAAGAACACTGTGAAGTTGTAAGTAATTCTATAGGCAAAGTAGTTCTGAAAGGTTACAGACATGGTAACATATATGAAGCCAGACTTTTAACAAATTATGATGGTTCTGCAATCTATCTGTTAAGCAGAGCATCAATTGAAGAAAGCTGGAATTGGCACAAGAGACTCTCTCATTTAAATTTCAAAAACATAAATGAGCTAGTAAAGAAAGATCTTGTGAGAGGAATGCCAAAATCAGTATTTGTGATGGTCTTTGTGACTAATGTCAAAAGGTAAAACAAAGAAAATCTTCATTCAAGAGCAAAACTGAATCCTCAATTCTTGAGCCTTGTCACTTATTGCATGTTGATCTATTTGGTCCAGTCAATGTCATGTCCATTTCAAAGAAGAAATATGCTATGTTTATAGTGGATGATTTCACAAGATACACTTGGGTGTATTTCTTGCACAAGAAGAATGAAACTGCATCCACTCTAACTGATCATGTCAGACATCTGGATAAGTTTGTCAAAGATTCTGTTAAAATAATAAGAAGTGATAATGGTACTGAGTTCAAGAATTCAATCATGGAAGAGTTCTGCAAATAGCATGGAATAAAGCAGGAATTTTCTGCACCTGGAACTCCACAGCATAATGGAGTTGTAGAAAGAAAGAACATGACTCTTATTGAAGCTGCACGAACTATACTTGATGAAGCAAAGCTACCAACCTATTTTTGGGTTGAAATTGTGGAGACTGCTTATTTTACACAGAATGCTACACTCATAAACAAGCATGGAAAAACATTATATGAGATAGTGAAGAAAAAGAAGCCAAATCTGAAATACTTTCATGTATTTGGATGCAAGTGTTTTGTTCTTAAGACTCATCCTGAACAGCTGTCAAAATTTGATCTAAAAGCTGATGAAGGAATTTTTGTTGGATATCCACTTTCCACAAAAGCCTTCAGAGTCTACAATTTAAGAACAAGGGTTGTCATGGAATCTATCAATGTATCTTTTGATGATAAAAAGATTACTGGACTTGAAGATTTCAATGATCATGATCAGCTGAGATTTGAAAATGAAGATATAAATTCTGATTCTGTAAATTCTGATGACCTAATCCTGATCCTATAAGTTCTGACGGGTCAAATTCTGATGTCATTGAAACTGTGGTAACTGCTCCAAAGGAAAATGCAACTGTTCAGGGGGAGCAAGCTAATGATCATACCACATCTCAAGACTCTCAAGAAGCATCAGAACTAGTCACTGGCTCTTCAAGTTTCGATTCTTCAAGTTTTGATGAGCCAAATTCTGATAATTCTGGATACTCTGATTCTTCAATACCTGAAGGATCCAACTCAAATTATGGAATCTCGGAGAGCATAACTTCAGGGGGAGCATCAGAAAATGCTGATGGAGATAGCATGGATCATGAGGGAGGATCCAGTTCTAGAGATTAACTTCCATCTGCAAGGAAGTGGACTACATCACACACACCTGACTCAATAATTGGAGATCCTGAAGTAGGTGTCAAAACTAGAACAACAACAAATGAATGTCTCTATCATTCCATTCTATCTCAGACTGAACCAAAGAAAGTGGAAGAAGCTCTTCAAGATACTGATTGGGTGCAAGCAATGCAGGAAGAATTTAATGAATTTGAAAGAAATAAAGTCTGGACCCTAGTACCAAGACCAAAGGACAGATCAATTGTTGGTACAAAATGGGTGTTCAGAAATAAAACTGATGGCGATGACATAATTACAAGAAATAAAGCAAGGCTGGTTGCTAAAGGTTAATCTCAACAGGAAGGTATTGCCTATAATGAAACATTTGCTCCAGTTGCTAGATTGGAAGCCATAAGAATCTTTTCGGCTTATGCTGCTCACAAGAAGTTCAAAGTCTTTCAAATGGATGTGAAAAGTACTTTTCTCAATGGAGAATTGGAAGAAGAGGTATATGTTGAACAACCTCCAGGCTTTGTAGATCCAAAATTTCCAAATCATGTCTACAGGCTTGACAAAGCACTTTATGGCCTCAAGCAAGCTCCAAGAGCATGGTATGAGACTCTGGCTCAATTTCTTCTGGAAAGTGGATTTAACAGAGGCACAATTGACAAGACTTTATTCTACCTCAACCACGGAAAGGACTTACTTTTGGTACAGATATATGTTGATAATATCATCTTTGGCTCTACAAATACAAAACTTAGTGAAAGATTTTTCAAGTTAAATGCAGTCAAGATATCAAATGAGTATGATGGGAGAACTTAACTATTTTCTGGGACTTCAAGTCAAGCAAAATAAAGAAGGTACTTTCATAAATCAATCAAAGTACACCAGAAATTTACTCAAGAAATTTGTAATGCAAGACAGTTCAACTGCATCAACTCCCATGGCCACTGCCACCAAGTTAGATAAAGATACTGGAGCATCAGTAGATATTACTAACTACAGAGGTATGATTGGCTCACATCTATATTTGACTGCAAGTAGACCTGATATCATGTATGCTACCTGTCTTTGTGCAAGATTTCAGGCTGATACAAGATAACCTCATCTAATAGCTGTGAAAAGAATTTTCAAATACCTCAAGGGTATAGCTGATCTAGGATTGTGGTATCCTAGGGAATCAAACTTTAAGCTAATAGGTTACTCAGATGCAGATTTTGCAGGATGCAAAATAGACAGGAAAAGCACTAATGGAAGCTGCCAATTTCTTGGAGGCAGATTGGTTTCTTGGTTTAGCAAGAAATAGAAATTAATTTCCACATCAACTGCAGAAGCAGAATATATTGGTGCAAGAAGCTGTTGTGCATAGATTCTTTGGATGAAGAATCAGTTACTAGACTATGGGTTAGAATTTTCTAAAATACCTGTTTACTGTGATAATCAAAGTGCTATTGCTATGACAGGAAATCCAGTTCAACACTCAATGACAAAGCACATCAGCATTAGGTACCATTTCATAAGGGAACATGTGATGGAAGGTACAGTGGAATTGCATTTTATTCCAACAGATCAACAACTAGCAGATATCTTCACAAAACCACTATATGAAGCTACTTTTACAAGACTGGTAAATGAACTTGGAATGGTTTCAGGTTCTTTCTCAAAATCTATTTAGTTTTTGTTCTCAAACATCAGACTTTATGATCAGTGTTTACATATTTTCTTATCTCAATGTAATCTGTGCTTAAATTGTTACATATTAAACACTTCTTGTTATCTGATGTGATTCTATAAACTTTGAAATTGTTTTGAATGTTCTGTGACTATTCAATCCAATGAAGATTATCTTGTTAGATGCTGACTTAGTAGTCTTTAACAAACTATGTATCTCATGTTTGAATTAGTTGTTTATGTGGAAATCAATAACACAAGCAAATTCTGATTTTGATCTTAGTCAAATTTACTTTGTGTATCTTATTACTAAGTCACAAACTAGATTATTGCTTCTTATCTGTCAAATTCTGATGTCAGTAAATCTTAAGGATGAACTACATGTTTGATAAGCCTCACTTATCTGAAGAAAACAAAAGAAAAGAAAAATTAAAATCATGTACTCCTTTGAGATCTAGAGTAATTTATGTGAGAGGGAAGATCCAAGTGCAATGCTGATATTAAGTTATATGCATTAGAAAAACAAATTGATTTGTCTTGGTGACTTTTCACATTCTCTGATTACTGGAGAAATATTCTGATAACATCATAAATTCTGATGGCAGTTGTAACTCATTTACACTGAGAAACCATTGTCTAAAGAATTTCAAAAGATGCATAAAATAAGCACAAACAGTTGAGGTGGATTCTTGCATGACTTTATTCTACAATAGACTTCATAATTCAAGACAGATTTTAAGCATTTTTTTTAGTTATGCCTTATTTCTAAGATATACTGAAGTTTATCAGACTTTAATCCTTATCTGATCATTTGCACATACACACACTATCACTCCATATGAATGATGACAATTAGTGTGGTGATTAAGTTATTTCTGATAAAAAGTTAAGTATTATTTGCATAAATTTTGAAGACAAGTTCTGATTATGTTCTGATGATTAAACTCTGAAGATACCAGTCAGTATTTGTGTGAAGAATCACAGAAACAGTCATTCACTTTTTTGAGTACAGACGTCATGTTCTGATGACCGTTAAATTCTGATAAGAGTCAAGTTCTGATGCAAACCCTAATACTTACGTGTCACATTTTAATTACTTGACTTATTTTTAGTATTTACTGTAACGGTTATAATTCATAGGAAAGTAATTAAGTGAAGATAAAAACAGTGATAATCATTTGGTTAATGGGTTGCGTGTTTGTTTTGGTAACCGCATGTGAGCAATAATTAATGCACATTTACCATGCCAACTAATAATGTTTTGACTGTTTACATGCTGCCAGGTGTAAAATGCTGGTTTTACTTCCAAAAAGAGCCGTTGAGTGGAAACAGTATAAATATTAGAGATAAAAGATTATCAAATCTTGTAACTTCTCTCTTATCTTATCTCTTATTTCTTTTACTCTCTCTATCTCTCTCTCTCTCTCTCTCTCTCTCTTTTTCTCTCTATTTTCTGACGGACTTTCTTACAGGCATTTTATCAAACACCTTACAAACACACAACTTTTCACTTAGTTTCTCACAGAAATGGCACCAAAGGACCTTATCTATGATGGAGCCAAGTTTGTTCCCAACAACTACATGGCTATTCTCAACGAGGACAAGGCTCCTTCAGAACTTCACTTCATTCAAGATTTTCTTGCTCGAAGTGAAATTGGGTATGCTCTGTCCCAACCACAGACTCTCTCAGGCAAGAAAATTCTGGAGTTTTGGAGGTCTGGAGTTTATGATGATGGTGGTAAAAATGGGTCCCCAAGCATTATTTTTACAACAGGGGAATATGAGCACTTGGTCACCTTATCAACTGTTCGACAAGCATTGCATTTGCCAGAAAACTGTACTTACAGTTCACAAGTTGGAGAGTCAGTACTTCAAAACATGATGGCAAATCTTGGCTATGAGAAATCTTTGTCCAAGCTGGGATAACTGAAGAGGCCCTATATCAGGAGGGAGTGGAGCTTCTTTTCGACTGTATTACCAAAGCCTTTTCCAACAAATGCTCCAACTTTGATGCTATTCCAATCATGAGTCAGCAAATTGGGTATGCTCTTCTTAATCAAACTCATTTTGATTATGCTAGTGTTGTGCTAGGTTTTATTGGGGATAGGATGAAAGAGGACCCAAATAGAATAATTTCTAAAGCTACTTTGTAATTCTAAACAAAGGACCCGTGAATGCTTTATAGAACCGCATGCACGGGTTTACAAAACTTGCACTAAAATAGAATAATTTCTAAAGCTACTTTGTATATTTTTTATTTCCAGTGTTAGCCAATCTTATGCAGAATCTTTAGGTATGTGATCCTCCTTTGTCCAGTAAATCTTGGCCCTTCTTCCAGTTTTTTGTAGTCTTTCCAATTTAGTGATATAATTGTTTGTTGACTGATAATCTTGAATCTTTAACTTATCTACATTCAGAATTATGGAGTTGTTTATCGAGATCTCTTTTTGTTCTGTAGAGATGTCACATATCGATAAGTAAAATGACTTATCGATATCTTGAGTTCTCTATATGTGTCTTTGACTTGTCGAGGTCTCCAGTTCTTTACATGTATAACGACTTGTCGATATCTCCAGTTCTCTACATAGGCTTTTAACTTGTCGATATCTCTAGTTCTCTACATGAAGACTTGACTTGTCGATATCTCTAGATCTTACATGAGGAATGACTTGTCGATATCTCTAGAGCTCTACATGAAGAAATGACTTGTCGATATCTGAGATCTCTACGTGGATATTGACTTGTCGATATTTTTTGGGACTTCTCGATAAGTCATTTTGGACTTCTCGATAGACTTCTCGATATTCCTTGATCTGTGACTTGTCGATATCTGACTTAGAGCATTTTTCCTAGAACAGTATTATTCAAATCCAAGCTGATGTACTTCTCTTTGAGGCATGATCAAGATTTGATCTTCTTCTAGAGTTTATTACTTAGCTTGAATTTTGTTCACAAAAAAATCCTCCAGTCTAATCTACTTATCATTTTTACAGAGTCAAGTAATACAATTACAAAATACAAAATTAAATTATCATACAACTTATCCTTAGGGTTGTCAAGATAATTTAGTCTTGTTATGTACAAGCATGTCTTGCACAACATATATAATTTCTAATTTGATTACCCTTGACTTTGGTTATCCTTTTCAGTTACAACCATTAGATCTATCAAATCTTGTTAACAAGAACCATTTGATTTAATTTTAAAGTTAATATAAACAATGTCTGGAGTTCGAATTCCACAAACAACAAGTCTTAAACAATATTAATAAAATTTTATTTAGTATCAGTTTCGAATCATGCCAACAACATGTATTAGTTAGCACATCAAACATATTTTATTTCACTTTATTGGTTTTAGTTAGCTTTAAAAATACTTTAAACCACTTATACTTATATTATAATTGATTTTTAATGTATTATTTTTATAAAACTTAAATTTAAGATTCATACTTAAAATAGATTAAAATTGTGATTTATTATATATATATATATTGTGTGTGTATATATATATGTATATATGAATTTCTTTAAATTAAATTTATATCAGGTATAAATTTATAATAAGGAGCATTTATTAAAATATTTTTTAAGGACAAATGATGAATGATGTTGATTGAAATTTTAAAAAAAAATATGGCAATGAGGTATCCCTGAAACAACTAAAGATCGATATTTCACCTTTAGTTATGTAGATATGGAGGGGGTGAGATACCCACACGATGATCCGCTTGTCATCATGCTTGTGAAAGGAGGCTCTCAAGTAAAAAAGTGTTTTTGTAGACACTGGAGCATTAGTAAATATCATGTACTATGAAACATTCATGAATATGAGATATCTTGATTCTCAATTAACCTCTTGTGCTCTTCCGAGATATGAGCTCAATGGAAAAAGGTCGAAGATAGAAGAAACAATTCTTCTTCCCGTAACCATTGGGCAGAAGCCTTGATATACAACTAAAATGCTGAATTTTATGGTTCTAAAGGTCACCTCAACATAAAATGCGATTTTAGGAAGAATAAGGTTGCAGGGCTTTAAAGCGGTGGCTTCCACCTAACTCGGGACCACAGTTTAAAAAAAAATTGGGAGCACGGTGTAAAATTAGTTTTTCTTTTTGAAATAGACTTTCATTAACTTTGAAATTCAGAAGGTAGCATCTCCAGCAGCAGACTTGTAGGGGACATGAAATAACTAAAATCATCTAACAAACATGTGACTTTAGCTAGCACATGAGCAACCATGTTTGCTTACTTTTTGATGTGACAAATAAAAATATCATCTCTCAATCTAATTTTCTCCCTGCAATCATCAATTACATGACCAACCTTTAATAAAAATATTTCCTTTCCATGAACAACATTTACCACAGACTCGATCAACACGTTCTGCAATCGTAACTCTTCCACCTATTTGCAAGCTTCTTGTACACCTCTCTGCTTCCAACACTGGTAACCTCCAATTTTCATTATTTTCCCTGTAACAAACTTACCTTGATCATCTTGAATCAGCATACCCGGCGAAAATGAAATATCTTCACTGAAAGCCGAGGCATCGACAATCTCTTTCAAGGTTCCAGCTTCCGGAGGTTTTCAATGGACATCCTTATGACCTGGAGGTTGACCTACTGCATTTTTTAGTAAGTGCTTTCTCTTGTTAGATTCCTGTCATCCTAATATCAAATTAGAGCTGATCTCCAAAAAAGTTCTAACCTCATGAGAGAGCTGTAGTTTCCAGAATTTATTTCACCCCACGTCTGCGGGCACACTATTAGATGAGAGACCTAATACCGATACCCCGATTTCACTTAATAAATCTCATTATTTGTTCTCATCACGTATCTCTTACATTATTTTGAGGTATTCTTGTCTGAAGAAAGAATGAGAGCAATATTCATATCATGAAAATTTTGTTGAATCTTGTGCACATCCCGGTCTTTACTATTGGGGCGAAAATATCGACAAACACTTTCTTAATACGAATTTTCTAGTGTGTGCCCAAGGGCACATGCTAAGAATCCGTGCTTGATGAGTTGTTAAAATTTTATTGGTGGATAGTTTATTAATAATGATGGACCCCGTGCATACACAAAAATCTCCACCAATAAAATTTTGACAACTCATCAAGCACGGATTCTTAGCATGTGCCCTTGGGCACACACTAGAAAAACCGTTCTTAATATAATGTCATAAATTCATAAATATCCCTGTTATAGCCCGAGTGTGAAACGGCCCGAAAAGAGTAATATCAAGTTTTTGCAAGCCCAGCGAAGCCCAACAAACTAGTAGTTGAAGAAACGTTATAATTCAAAATTAAAAAAGGACACACGGTAGTGAGTAGTGAGAGAAAAGGTAGAGAGAGATATGACGGTGATCGACATCTTGACGCGAGTAGACGTAATCTGCAAAAAATACGACAAGTACGATATCGACAAACACAACCATCTCAACGTCTCCGGTGACGATGTTTTCGCTCGTCTTTACGCTGATGTCGAATCCGATATTGAAGCTGCTCTTCAGGTTTTGGGATCCTCTAATGTTTTTATACAACTATACTTCACTTTTTAGAATGTAATTATATGTGTTTATTTTGTGAAATTATGTGGGGGTAGAAAGCCGAGACAGCTGCCAATGGCAAAAATAGAGCTTCTGTAGTGGTGGTTAATGCTGAGATTCGACGTACCAAGGCTCGATTGTTGGATCAAGTCCCCAAACTGCAGAGTCTTGCTTTTAAGAAGGTTTACTCTCTCTCTCTCTCTCTCTCTCTCTCCCTCCCTCCCCCTCCAGTAATTGGGTTAAATTATTGATTGTGCAACGTATTGACTGATAGTGATAATTTATAGAGTTATCTCACCCACATCAATATGCCTGTTACAAAAGATCAAAATAATATGAGAAGAACATAAAAGATTATGATATATATATAAGGGAAGGGTCTGTAGCAACTGTTTGCTATTAACAGGTTGTTAACAAACAGTTTAACAGAGATGGTATCCGGACCGCGAAAATTTTCAGCGTTTGGTCTGGACGGACCGCGGAAAATTTCCGCGGTTGAGTACTGTCCCCTTATCCCCAGCATCCCAACAGCAGCTCATTTCACCACAAAAAACACCAAAATTTTCAAGAAAAATTCTACTATCTTCAAGTTTACATTTTAGGCGATTTTGGGGCATTTTCATCAAGAAATTCAAGTAGTTTTGTCAATTCAAGGTATATTTCTTCTCTTAAATTTTACATTTTCATGGAGGATAAACTATTTGCTCGTATGTTTCGTCATAAACGTCAAAATGAAAAAAAAAGAGTCTATTGATCATAGCTTACATCTTGATGATTTAATTACTAGTGAAGAACCTAAAACCCCTGTATATGTTGAAGATGATGATTTTGTAGATAGAAATGAGGAATTTATTAATTTAGATGACGATTTGGTTGATGTTGAAGATGAAAATGATGAAAATGAGGTTAAAAACGAGGTTGAAAATGATAGTGATAATGTTGAGGGTGAGGAGGAAGATGAAGATGATAATTTAGAGGATGCAAATTTGTATGAAAATGTTGATGGGGGGAGTTCCATATTTGAATCAAATTTTTCAAAGTGTGGATGAGGCCGGTCATTTTTTTAGGGCTTATACTTTACGAAATGGATTTGCTATTAAAATTCAAGCTAGCCATCATAATAAAGACAACGAGATATATGGTCGTTTATATGTTTGTAGGCTTTATGGAAAAAGTGTCGTCGCCGAGAGTAGTCAAAACAAACGGTGTAGAGAGGTTCTTCATAAAAGCGAGTGCAAGGTGAGGATGTATGTCAATTATCAAATGAAAAAACGTCACTGGGAGGTAACTAGCCTTAAATTGGTACACAACCACGGTCTTGTTTCCCCTAGTAAGATGAATTTGGTACAACGAGAAAGACATGTCAACACCGCAACCCGTAGTTTGTTTAAAACGCTTTATGGTTCGGGGGTTCATAATTGTCAAGTGATGAATGTGATTGGTAACATTCATGGAGGTAATGACAAAGTTGGTTTCAATGTTCAACATGTTAGGAATGTGTTAAGAGACGAGAGGAAGAAAATGTTTGAGATTAGTGACGCCCAAGCGGGGTTGGACTTGTTGCATAGGTTGAATGAAGAAAGTGGTTCTAAATATTTTATTAGGACCGAAGTCGATGAAGAGAATCGCTTGAAGTGTCTAGTCTGAATTGATCCGAGATGTATAATGGCTTATCAAAATTTTGGCGATGTTATGGCTTTTGATACCACTTATCAGACAAATAGGTATGCAATGCCATTTGTCCTATTTACCGGAGTCAATCATCATTATCAATCGGTAATTTTCGGGTTTGCATTGATGCAGAATGAACACGCATCGACTTTTGAGTGGATTCTTCGTACTTGGCTTGAAGGTGTGGGGAATAATCCTCCATTGACTATAATCACGGATCAAGATCAAGCCATGGCAAGCGCTATTGCGGTTGTACTCCCGATTACTACCCATTTATTATGTTCTTGGCACATTAGACAAAAATTCCCCGAGAAATTAGCTCATTATTATTCGACTTTTCCGGAATTCAAGACGGACTTCAACAATTGCATTTATAAATCTCTCACCGAATGTGTTTTTAAAGCTAGATGGGCGTCGTTTGTGGAAAAGTATCACTTGCAAGATCATAAATGGTTAAATGGGTTATATGAGTTGAACCACAAGTGGATTCCTGCATATACTAGAAACAAATTTTCAGCGTTTCTAAATATTTTACATTTCCTTGCCATTACAATTCATAAATATACATAAGTCTGGTACAACCAAAGTTGAAAGCCTAGCCTATTGGTAGTTCCTACCTCAGCTACAACGGCATCAACGCCTACAGGAAATTGCGGAACGTTTCCTATCCGCTCACGAATTGGGAGCTTGGTCCTGCTCATCTTGTCTATCTGTTGTTGTGTGATGAAAGAAGAAAGCAAGGTGAACAACAAGCCCACCGAAATGATATGGATAATAATTAACAATATATGAGCATTCTCATAGTACTCATGAAAGTCTTGGTCAAAAGAAATGAACCAAGTTGATATCTTAACGCGACCAAGTCGCAAATTATTCAGTATATAAGTATATATACTTTTCATAATCTTTGAAATCCTCTTCCATGCATAATATACACAGAGTTCCAGTTTATAACTGTATAAAAATATCGTTGCAAGGTGATCTCATATATCTAGCCTTGTCTCAACATTTTTGTGAAAATCTTTGTCATGCATAAGATAATCATTAACCAGATATAAGTTGAAAAGATGAAGTTACAAGATACTCCAATATACTTATATCTTTTCCGGATACTACTTGAACTACCACCGTTCAAGGTATCATCAGTTTCAAAAGTTCATCACATAGATGAGACTACAAGAAAAGGTTTGAATAGATTCAATCTTTGAAATATCATTCAAAAGAAATGAAGTTACGAGATACTTCATTAAGTCCCGATATATATATCCATATATATCTCTCATACATTTCCTGAAAACCTCTGTCATGTAAAGTATGAACAGAGTTGCAATATCCAATGAATTTGGAAAGAAAAGAATTTTGGCATAAACCCGATATCTTGCAGATCAGGCAAAGATACCAATAAGTAACCTTTTCTACTGTAGATGGATGAATTCCTCTCCGGTCATCACCCTGGCCGCATTAGGACCTCGCGCTAGACCGTTACCTGGCCACTCACGCGTGGATGGACTGTCACCCAGCCTCTTACACCTTCATAGACCTACCCCGACCTGTCGCTTATGCCGACTCAATTAGATGGACTTACTTCCCGAACGTTGGGCAAGTAATCAAATTGTTTTCTCAAAACAGCAACCTCGTTGCGAATATAAAATACACCACAGAGCCGGATCCCTCGGATTTTTGAGCGAGTATTCAAGTCCCCTTCGAAAGGAAGATCTTAAATTTGAAAACGAGTTTTGGGATCCGCTCTAACTTTTAAAATTATTTTAAAGACTCGAAAACATTTTTAAGAATGTTTGGAGTAATGCTGATTTAATAAAATAAATCAGTCCCGATATGTTAGAAAATATCTGAATATTATTATTTAAATAATATTCCCATAAGGATAATCCTTATAAAAATAATTGAAGTAAAAGTTTTAAAACTTATACTTGAAATGAATAATAAATAATCAAAGATATACTTATACGAAAGTATGATCTTTATTTGAATAATCGAAAATAAGTTGGATTATCGAAACATTATTCTTTAATAAAATAAAGAATATTATTTAATAAATAAGCGGAGTCATAAGTCCTCAAATGAATATTCAAAATAATATTCATTAAATAAAATAAACGGAGTCTTAAGTCCTCGAATGAATATTCAAAATGATATTCATTAAATAAAGTAAGCGGAATCATAAGTCCTCGAATGAATATTCAGAATAATATTCATTAAATAAAATAAAGTTATCGAATAAACCTTATTCGATTAATAGTTTTGAAAACTATATCAATATATATATATATATATATTATACTCGGGAACATTGACTCCCGGTTTAGAAAAATGTTCACCTTTGGGTCCCCTATACTAAGGGTATACGCAACTACTGCTTATCTCTAGCATAGGTATTATGCAACTTATAAGCAATTGAATCAACAGTTAGATATCAAGATTACGAAACAGACATGCATATATACCATATCACATGCTCCAATATATCGCAAGATTTGCTAATAACAATCATGCACTTATCACAAGATAATGCATATACATATATTTGCATCACAACAACAGTATAACGGGTAGAAAACTTTCCTGAGTGTTCCGGGGTAGACTTAAGCTTAGAGTGGGTCCGATAACCTATGAACAACAACATAAGTCGGAAGTAAACCCCGGTCGCTTAAGAAACTAGACTTTAACCAATTGAACCCTAACGTTCACTTATGGTAACTTATACGCTTAATGAATCACATAAGTCCTTCGAGTACCCTCGGCTCCACCATTTTTAATAAATTAACCATTAAGAGTTTTAAGGCGATTCTTTCGCGAGCACCTTACCAACTGCCTAATCCACTTTACATAAATGTTTCATACTCCAATTAGTCATTTAAGGGCCTTAACCAAGGTTTCAAAGTAAGGCGAGGGGTAATGGTTCGGTCGCGGAACGCCGTTACTTAAAACGGTCGTTTCTCCTAAACCGTACATCGGATTCAAACGAACCACATATCAAAACGAAGCTCGTAACATGAACTATCTAATCATGGCAATGGTCAAAACCTAACAGTGAGTTCACGGGTCCTAATGTTAAGAACAAAAACAGTCTAGGGTAATCAGACATTACGACGACTATGTTTATGCGATTACCAATTTCGTACAACTCCAATTCACAAACAACCCACAATCAACAAAACCACTTACTAAACAAAGCTCTAAACATTATTACACACCCATTACACTAACCCATCATCTAAACATTAGGAAATCCAAACAACAAAACTTAAGACTAAGATCATGAAGAGTTATACCTTCCTTGAAGCTTTTAATCCATGAAAGATCCTTGGAATGCCCATGGAAGCCTTAATCTAACCTCCTACAAGATTGATCTTTCAAAGAAATCAAGAACACAAAAATTAATTTCAAGAAAGTACTATTCACCATCTTCTTGATTGATTTATAGGAAATGCTAGGAAAGGATTTTGAAGCTAAGATTCCTAGGAAGTATGTAACTTAACTAGGAGAAGCTAGGATAATTACCTTGTAAATTAGCAAGGGGGGAGCTTGGACTTCCCATTTCTTAAGGAAGAGGCCGAGAGCTCTTGCTTGGAAAGGTGGAGAAAATGTGTTTTTATGATTTGTGATTTGTTTGGTTGGTTGTTTTACTTTTGTTTTGTTTAATTATCTTTTAACCATGTAAAATTGTGTGGCTTGAAATCAACCACCCTTCCTCCCCTTTTTGTCATGCTTAGGTCATCAATCCTATGTCATCTTCCCATGCTTGTCCTCTTCTTATTGGTTTGATGACATCATCCTCACTAACCTCTTTGATTAGCTCCTAATTACTTCGCTAATGACCGCTGATCTATTATGCGGTTCGCTTAACTTTCGTTTTCGTTTATCGTTTGAGGGATCATACCCGGGATCTTATTACTTAGGTTTCCTTAACCTTTCACAATACATTATATTCCTTTTATGATCCTCTCGTATGATCCTTGAATTTAAATCCTTTTTATTTTGTTACCTTATACTCAATTCTTTCTGTATCTGGTAGATTTCCGGGAAAAATCAAAGTGTTCGAATTTGGATTCTGACGATCTTTACATACACTTATATACCATATAAAGTACTAATAAGATCTCAGAAGATCAATAAAAGAACCCCTACATAGTGTGGTATGAAAAGTTTTCTTATTCAGCATAATCAGCAAAATCACTATTCATAAGGGTTTCAAAAATTCCAAAAATTGGGGTTATTACAGTCTCCCCTCCTTAAAAGGATTCCGTCCCGGAATCAGATAGAAAATGAATAGGCATACTTTCTTAGCATTGCACTTTCTAACTCTCAAGTAAATTTTCCCACATTGTGGTTCTTCCATCAAACTCTGAATAGTTTGATAACCCTTCTCCTAAGCACTTGCTCCTTTTTTCAATCTATAACCCTTCCTGGTTGCTCCATAGGTTACGTCTGGTTGCATGTCTATGCGCTCCTATGCCCCTATTTATCTGGCATCTGAATTACACTTCCTTAACATTGATACGTGGAACACGTTATGAACTTTCTACATGTTCGGGGGTAGGGCTAGCTCATATGCTAACTTCCCAATATGTCTTAATACCTCAAAGGGTCCAACAATTCATGAGCTTAGCTTCCCTTTCTTTCCGAACCTCATCCATCCTTTCCAAGGGAATACCTATAACAACACTAGGTCCCCTACTTCCTATTCCTTATCCTTTTGTGTCAAATCAACATACTTCGTGTTCCCATCTTGGGCTACTACCAGCCGTCCTCTGATTAAATCTATTATATCCTTGGTCCTTTGGACCACTGCTGGTCCGAGCATCTTGCGCTCTACAGCTTCATCCTAACATAAAGGGGATCGACATTGTCTTCCCTCAAAGATCTCATAAGACGACATCTCGATACCTGACATACGATCTATTATCGTGAGAAAACTCAATCCGCGTTAAGTGATCATTCCAAATTCTTTCAAGTCTATTGCACAGACTCTCATTATAGCTTTTAGCATTAGAGCTTTTGCTTCTCAATACCCATTCTTTTCCAGTTCGTAATCGCTACCTTCCGTTCCTAATATTATACTGGTTATACTTTTGCTCGTTAGCGTTCTATAACCTTTTAATAACCACGTCAACCTTAGTATCACGAATATGTTTCCATTCCGAATACCACCATAACTTTACTACTCCTTTTTCAGCTGTTTCTATTTTCCAAAGTTTGATCAATCATATAGAACTACAGGAATTTGTTGAGAGATCACTATGATCATAAACACTTGTTCTATTGCATAGTTAGTACAGAAGGTGGCCAGCCTTTAGTACTTGACAAGCAATTAAACAACATGTGGTATCCTACTAGGCTTCTATCGCACAGATAGATAGTCATTCGGCAATACCTCCCCTTCTGGAAGGGTTGTTCTTCTCAGCTTACATGAAATGAAAAGAAGAGAAAAGAACGAACTGAAAAGAATTGTATATACGTAAAAAAATTTATTGCCATAAAATATATGGCTTGGAATCTACCTCTGAACTATAGAGGTTTGTCATAGGAGAACTCAAGTATTATAGCATCGTATTTCACATGCCTAAATATTTTTGCTATTCCGTCCATCATTCTATGGATCCATGCTCTTCCTCGAGCTTATACACAATCACCTTTGAAACTCCCTCGATATCGAAAATCGAATCTGGGATCTCATTCTAGACATCATCGTTACTAGAATTCTATGCTTGCATCGCAACCTTCCTCGTATAGTAATACGACTCTCTATTGATAAGAAGGAATAAATATTCAATAGGTAAATAATCGACCTAGTTTTTCTATCAAAGATAACTTATACGTCAACACGACCCGATTAGTGGTACTCAATCTCAACATCCATTCCAATACAACTCTCACGGTTGTAATCAGCTCATTACTCGCAGAATCATTGTTGTATTACTATGGTCCACCACTGACCTACTGTCGTCATTCACTTTCCATGAAATCTTAATATCTAACCATACGGAGTCCATACATGTCGTATAGAATTCTTCTAAGGAGTAAACATAATCACCATTCATAATTCATGAAGAACACTCCAAATTCTGACGTACTTTCATGACATGAAGCAGATAAAATTGCAAAAGAGTTTCAATCAAAGCAACGATAGCAGGTTAATACCATTCTTAATCATATGCCTTAAATAGAAGACTTAACTCAAAGGTTCGTCAAGTCCTTTTTAAAACATGGTCCTGGCTTATCTCAAGATAGTACCTTCTGAGATAGATAGCCCGCTCATGGCGATTACACGAATTAAACCTTTACCAACTACTATTACGGTTGGGTATTGCACAATCATCAGAAGGAATGTCAATCTTCCAAACCATAATACAACCTTCACAGCTTTAACCATCATCACTATATTCCTTTGGCACAAGCGCCTATAATTATCCTCTTACCTTTAAAGTGTCGGTCACCTCTTTGGCCTTTCCTGATAGTAAAATTTTCCTTACAGTCAATTTCATTTTAACCACCTCCAAATAAATTTTCTACCTCATTTCAATCACTGCTTATGTGAAGATGTTTTCCTTAAAATCTGATGAATAAAAAAAAATATCACCATTTTTCCATAAGTTATTGCCTCAGTCTTTAGAGGTTAATCACTGTCACGACTGACTCTCAATCATACTTAGAACATCTTTTATCTTAGGTCCTAATTTCACTGAACAATTTCGACCTTTATTGGTTCGATCCATACTTTCTCATGGTTTAACACGTGCCCCACTTGGCATCATTATAATTACGTCATATTTCCTTTATCAACATTTCTATTCTTGAGAATTTTGAATATTACATTTCTCCTTGTAAACCCTCTAAGGTTATCCTTGAATCGTTCCTCCTGTATTCCCTAGATACAGGGCATATCAAGATACCATTTATTAATACCGAAATCATTGTCTATATACTTCTGAAAAATTTCTCCACTGATCCTTAAAGGTTGTTATTACCTTAATCCTTTCCAATTCATACTGTCAAAACTCATACTATCCCTATTAAGGGTGAAATGCCAACCTTTATGCATTCCCCTAGGATTTATTTTAAGTTACCGATGTTCTATCCTTAATTCCACCTTTAAAAAGGTACATGCATCCTTTCATGGATAAATCAAGTCATATATCCCTGATAAGGGTGTCTTATTCAATCATTCCCACCTCGATAGTATATGCCGAATTTCACAATAACATCTGTATTCAAAATGAGGTCAATCAATATGGCCTCCAAAAGATAACAACGGTTATCCGCTTTTCTTGCCTAAATTGGGTAATGATAACAAGGATGTTCTGGAAGATATTGGTCGTGTTCAACGTGAACTTCTCTTTAATAATTCCTTATTTACTTTTGTTGTTTATCTCAACAGTCATCTCAATGTTGGGATCTCTTTCATACCTGGCATCTCCCTTTCTGGGTATCAAGCCACCGGTCTTACAGTTCACATTCTTGAAGGTCACTTCCTTCATCCAATTTTCCTAATTTCTTACTTCCTTGTCTCCTCAATCTATCTGCGTCTCATTATTTATCCTTCGAACTATCTCAAGGTTTCCTCGAATCATCCCAACTTACAGGGGATAAAATATATGTATCTCTTATTCCTTCAATCATCAACTTTAACTCATGGTGAATCACCCTCATCCTGACGATTACATACTTTTCCATTTCTATTGCTACGAGTCTTTAGGGTTTCCTCATACCCAATCTCCCTTATTATTCCTCAAACTCTATTGCCTTTATATTCCTTTCCACTTCAGTTTCTTTTTATTTTCCTTTCTCTTATCATTATTTCATGAACCAACACAACATAAGCATTGATTTCAAACATCCCGTCATTCTGGATTCGTGTCCTCAGAACGAATCTTGACAACTTTTACCACTTAGATTCATAATTCATCATACTCTTCTGCCTTTGTTCTGGCTCTAAAGCTTTTACACTATCTCCATAACCTTGGGAAGTACTTTCCTGAAAACAATTGACTGATCTTAAATCAGTTTATTATAATCTCTTGCTTCGTGCCTTCCTTGGCCTTTCACCAGCGGGTGGCCTCTCTCTTAGGAGGGTAAGTGACAAAAACAGTCTTTTGTGATTCGTCAATCATTTAGAATCTCAAATGATTCCTTTATTTCCTTTAGCCAGGCTCTTGCCTCGACTGGGTCAGCTTGTTCCTTGGAACTCTGAGAGCTTAGCGACTTAAAGGTCCTGAAAGAATTTCTCACCGCATTGTTTCCTCAGGGTGGTGGTTGGGGATAATAGTCTAAGTTCTGTCTAGAAAGGTCCATAAATTGTCGTATAGGAGTACCGTCTCGGGTCTCCTTTCCTTACTCGAATTCTGTTTCCTTAGTCTGAACGTTCCCTCCTCCTCCCCATAATTGGGGTCATCCTACATGTTTTAAATCCTCATTTTCCACTTCATTATGTTATGGGTTCCTTCTATCTTGATGGCGACCTCCCTGACTATCACGTTTAGGGTTTGCTCTAAATCTTATTCCTCAAACTAGCTTTCATCTAAGATCTCATCTTTAAGCTCTTGAACATTTGGAACCCAAATACTATAGGAATACCTCATTATTCCCTTATCATCTTTCTCGGTATTAATCTTTTATCTAATTGTTGGCTCTCTGCCTTCATTCATCACTTTTTCTGGCACAATATATTCTTTTCCGATAATTCGGACTGTATTGCAATCTCAAACAGCTTTTCGGTACCGGCTCCAGTTACCTTCACTTCTATTTCCATTTTCTCAAAATCTCTTATAAACTCTCCCAAAGACATTATCATCTTGAGTCTCTCCTTTTTACTAAGGGCATCAGCCACCACATTGGCTTTCCCCGAATGATAAAGAATCTCCCAATCATAATTCTTGATTAGCTCTAACCGCCTCCTCTGGCATATGTTGAGCTCTTTCTACAGAAAAATGTACTAGAGCACTTATAGCTTAGGTAAATCTCGCACTTCTCTCCATACAAGTAGTGCCTCCAATCTTTAGGGCAAAACTATTGCCACGAGCCCAAGCTCATGGGTGGGGATATCGAATTTTATATTCCCTTAATTTTCTTGACGCGTACGTGAGTACCTTGTTGTGCTGTATAAGAGCACCCTAATTCCTTATGCGAAGCGTCAATACAAATCACAAAATCTCCTTTTTCCATCCGGCAATGCCAACATAGGGGCCATCACCAATCTTTGCTTCAGTTCTTGAAAGCTGTTCTCGTATTTCTCTGTCCATTCAAACTTCTCAGTCTTACGAGTAAGCCGTGTTAAAGGGCTACTATCTTTACAAACTTAAACGCACCTCTGGTAGTGACCGGCCAATCCTACCTCTGGTAGTCGCCCTAACCATAGTCATCAATTCCTCAGTGGTCCTTTATTCATTTTTGTCAGGATCCTCCACGGGATTCTTCTCAGCAACAATCCCTTCTAGAACAACATCCTCAACCGCTACATCCTTAATATGAACATC
Source organism: Apium graveolens (assembly GCF_009905375.1). Taxonomy (NCBI): domain Eukaryota; kingdom Viridiplantae; phylum Streptophyta; class Magnoliopsida; order Apiales; family Apiaceae; genus Apium; species Apium graveolens. The sequence continues at coordinate 208,122,878 of NC_133656.1, forward strand.
ATCCGGTCCCGCGTTAGGACGCTCTATCGGATCCATAATCTGATCTCCAATAAGTAATAAAACATCATCGCGTTGTTGCTCCTCAACCTCAGGGTTCGGAGTCCCGCTACCATATACGATAACGAACTACACTTCTATCACGATATTTATAAGGGTTCCCATAAGGGTTTTAACTGTCAGTACTACGTTAGGTAGTCCGACTATGAACTTGGCAAGAGTTATTATTATCTTAGTGAACTTATTATTTTAACGTCATATCATCTCTGAGGTTTATAACGCTTGGCTCTGATACCATTTCTGTAACACCCCCAAATCCGGGGTCGGGGATTCGGGTTGTCACGAGTTCCATTTCCCTTATCAATACTTAATCTTAACAGTCAACCAACTACTGCGTACTGTGACCCCAAAATATACACACACACACCACAAGTTATAGTCTCAGAGATGAATACTTACACAAGTCATTTTATTCCACAATTATAAACCATTTCACCATAAAAAGGGTTTCTAAATATTTTACATTTCCTTGCCATTATTACAATTCATAAATATACATAAGTCCGGTACAACCAAAGTTGAAAGCCTAGCCTATTGGTAGTTTCTACCTCAGCTACAACGGCATCAACGCCTACAGGAAATTGCGGAATGTTTCCTATCCGCTCACGAATTGGGAGCTTGGTCCTGCTCATCTTGTCTATCTGTTGTTGTGTGATGAAAGAAGAAAGCAAGGTGAGCAACAAGCCCACCGAAATGATATGGATAATAATTAATAATATATGAGCATTCTCATAGTACTCATGAAAGTCTTGGTCAAAAGAAATGAACCAAGTTGATATCTTAACGCGACCAAGTCACAAAATATTCAGTATATAAGTATATATACTTTTCATAATCTTTGAAATCCTCTTCCATGCATAATATACACAGAGTTCCAGTTTATAACTGTATAAAAATATCGTTGCAAGGTGATCTCATATATCTAGCCTTGTCTCAACATTTTTGTGAAAATCTTTGTCATGCATAAGATAATCATTAACCAGATATAAGATGAAAAGATGAAGTTACAAGATACTCCAATATACTTATATCTTTTCCAGATACTACTTGAACTACCACCGTTCAAGGTATCATCAGTTTCAAAAGTTCATCACATAGATGAGACTACAAGAAAAGGTTTGAATAGATTCAATCTTTGAAATATCATTCAAAAGAAATGAAGTTACGAGATACTTCATTAAGTCCCGATATATATATATCCATATATATCTCTCATACATTTCCTGAAAACCTCTGTCATGTAAAGTATGAACAGAGTTGCAATATCCAATGAATTTGGAAAGAAAATTTTTTTGGCATAAACCCGATATCTTTCTGATAAGGCAAAGATACCAATAAGTAACCTTTTTTACTGTAGATGGATGAATTCCTCGCCGGTCATCACCCTGGCTGCATTAGGACCTCGCGCTAGACCGTTACCCGGCCACTCACATGTGGATGGACTGTCACCCAGCCTCTTACACCTTCATAGACCGTACCCCGGCCTGTCGCTTATGCCGACTCAATTAGATGGACTTACTTCCCGAACGTTGGGCAATTAATCAAATTATTTTCTCAAAACAGCAACCTCATTGCGAATATAAAATACACCACAGAGCCGGATCCCTCGGATTTTTGAGCGAGTATTCAAGTCCCCTTCGAAAGAAAGATCTTAAATTTGAAAACGAGTTTTGGGATCCGCTCTAACTTTTAAAATTATTTTAAAGACTCGAAAACATTTTTAAGAATGTTTGGAGTAATGCTGATTTAATAAAATAAATCAGTCCCGATATGTTAGAAAATATCTGAATATTATTATTTAAATAATATTCCCATAAGGATAATCCTTATAAAAATAATTGAAGTAAAAGTTTTAAAACTTATACTTGAAATGAATAATAAATAATCAAAGATATACTTATACGAAAGTATGATCTTTATTTGAATAATCGAAAATAAGTTTGATTATCGAAACATTATTCTTTAATAAAATAAAGAATATTATTTAATAAATAAGCGAAGTCATAAGTCCTCAAATGAATATTCAATAATATTCATTAAATAAAATAAACGGAGTCTTAAGTCCTCGAATGAATATTCAAAATGATATTCATTAAATAAAGTAAGCGGAATCATAAGTCCTCGAATGAATATTCAGAATAATATTCATTAAATAAAATAAAGTTATCGAATAAACCTTATTCGATTAATAGTTTTGAAAACTATATCAATATATATATATATATATATATTATACTCGGGAACATCGACTCCCGGTTTAGAAAAATGTTCACCTTTGGGTCCCCTATAGTAAGGGTATACGCAACTACTGCTTATCTCTAGCATAGGTATTATGCAACTTATAAGCAATTGAATCAACAATTAGATATCAAGATTACGAAACAGACATGCATATATACCATATCACATGCTCCAATATATCACAAGATTTGCTAATAACAATCATGCACTTATCACAAGATAATGCATATACATATATTTACATCACAACAACAGTATAACGGGTAGAAAACTTGCCTGAGTGTTCCGGGGTAGACTTAAGCTTAGAGTGGGTCCGATAACCTATGAACAACAACATAAGTCGAAATTAAACCCCGGTCGCTTAAGAAACTAGACTTTAACCAATTGAACCCTAACGTTCACTTATGGTAACTTATACGCTTAACGAATCACATAAGTCATTCGAGTACCCTTGGCTCCACCATTTTTAATAAATTAACCATTAAGAGTTTTAAGGCGATTCTTTCGCGAGCAGCTTACCAACTGCCTAATCCAATTTACATAAATGTTTCATACTCCAATTAGTCATTTAAGGGCCTTAACCAAGGTTTGAAAGTAAGGCGAGGGGTAATGGTTCGGTCGCGAAACGCCGTTACTTAAAATGGTCATTTCTCCTAAACCGTACATCGGATTCAAACGAACCACATATCAAAATGAAGCTCGTAACATGAACTATCTAATCATAGCAATGGTCAAAACCTAAAAGTGAGTTCACGGGTCCTAATGTTAAGAACAAAAACAGTCTAGGGTAATCGGACATTATGACGACTATGTTTACGCGATTACCAATTTCGTACAACTCCAATTCAATTCACAAACAACCCACAATCAACAAAACCACTTACTAAACAAAGATCTAAACATGATTATACACCCATTACACTAACCCATCATCTAAACATTAGGAAATCCAAACAACAAAACTTAAGACTAAGATCATGAAGAGTTATACCTTCCTTGAAGCTTTTAATCCATGAAAGATCCTTGGAATGCCCATGGAAGCCTTAATCTAAGCTCCTACAAGCTTGATCTTTCAAAGAAATCAAGAACACAAAAATTAATTTCAAGAAAGTACTATTCACCATCTTCTTGAATGATTTATAGGAAATGCTAGGAAAGGATTTTGAAGCTAAGATTCCTAGGAAGTATGTAACTTAACTAGGAGAAGCTAGGATAATTACCTTGTAAATTAGCAAGGGGAGGAGCTTGGACTTCCCATTTCTTAAGGAAGAGGCCGAGAGCTCTTGCTTGGAAAGGTGGAGAAAATGTGTTTTTGTGATTTGTGATTTGTTTGGTTGGTTGTTTTGCTTTTGTTTTGTTTAATTATCTTTTAACCATGTAAAATTGTGTGGCTTGAAATCAACCACCCTTCCTTCCCTTTTTGTCATACTTAGGACATCAATCCTATGTCATCTTCCCATGCTTGTCCTCTTCTTATTGGTTTGATGACATCATCCTCACTAACCTCTTTGATTAGCTCCTAATTACTTGGCTAATGACCGCTGATCTATTATGCGGTTCGCTTAACTTTCGTTTTCGTTTATCGTTTGAGGGATCATACCCGGGATCTTATTACTTAGGTTTCCTTAACCTTTCTCAATACATTATATTCCTTTTATGATCCTCTCGTATAATCCTTGAATTTAAATCCTTTTTATTTTGTTACCTTATACTCAATTCTTTCTGTATCTGGTAGATTTCTGGGAAAAATCAAAGTGTTCGAATTTGGATTCTGACGATCTTTACATACACTTATATACCATATAGAGTACTAATAAGATCTCAGAAGATCAATAAAAGAACCCTTACATAGTGTGGTATGAAAAGTTTTCTTATTCAGCATAATCAGCAAAATCACTATTCATAAGGGTTTCAAAAATTCCAAAAACTGGGGTTATTACAGAAAAGGAAGAAGATTATGTCACCATTAATCTAAAACGTCCCATGAAATTGCATACCACATTGGAGTATCATGCTTCTTGTATCTACACTAAGGAAATGTTTAGAAGATTTCAAGATGAATCGGTTGAGTCTTCAAAATACTTTGTTGAAAAAGATCGACGAGCTAGTGAAGAAGGGGAGGGAATGGGGGATGTTTATATGTACTATAGTTGTTATAGGCCCATGTCCGAGCCTACGAGAAGAAATGTTTATTTTGTGGCATTCGAGAAAGCAAGCTCTTTGGGAATGTGTACGTGTAGAATGCTTGAACATTCGGGGCTACCTTGTAGACACCTATTGGCGGTCTTCACTAAGAAACGAGTTTGGGAAATTCCCCCGTATTACATAAATCGGAGGTGGACAATGCATGCCAATGGAGTTGATGGTGTGTTGCCTTACAATTTGGATGTTGGACAAAGTCATGAGATGACCTCAACCGATCGATTTAATAGCATGACAATGTTAACCATGAGTTTTTGTCAAAGTAGCATTGCATCCAAGGAACGGTATGATTATGCCGTTGGAGTGATGAATCGAGAAATACCAATTCTCGAAAGAATGAGCGTTGATGGAATTAAATCTTACGAAAGCAATTCGCAAGCTCCAAATGCAAGTGCTCATGAAGAAACAATTCTTGACCCTATTATGTCCCAAACTAAAGGGAGGAAGAAGGACGTTCGTTTCAAAAGTCCAATAGAATCGATTGGTAAAAAGGAGAAGCCGCCAAGAAGGTGCACTTATTGTCAAATTGAAGGCCATGATAAAAGGAAGTGTGCTAGTAGACTAGAAGATCTTAAAAATGTTCAAGAATCGCAATATAATTAGTAGTGTAGCATTTTGTAACCGAATGCTGTAATCTTTTAATGGATTTGAATTTTAAGTGTTTAACATTGCTTTCTTTTTTGTTATATTTTATTGTCATATAATTGCCAATTATTGTCATATAATTGTGTTTTATTGTGATAGGTAACATGACTAGCGAGTATAGTGGTGACAACAACTCCGATCATAGTTGTGATTCGGTTTCCCACGTTAGCAAAATATTCTCAGAGTCCCTACCAAGCGACTCGTGGTATGAGGACAATGATGAGGAAGATGTGGTCTCACCAACCTTTAGTGAGATGGAAGATGCATGTGCCGAGTTGATTCCCCTTGTGGACAATGACGGCCGCCCCATGTGGAGGAAGAGGAAATAGACTTGTACCCACCCGATGAGGAGGCTTATAGGGCCAAAAATTAGATCGAGGCATGCAATTGGATGGAGGGTATTGAACCGTGGAGATTGGTGAACTCTCATCCAGATCTGTACTTCCTTCCGATCTTGAATTTGAGCAACAACACGCCCGATGGAAAATGGAAAAAATCCGGATGGAATGGCGGTAAGCTTGTTAAATGTGATCGGATTGCCGATATTGTAAACTTGAGGCCTCGTGAGGGTTGTAATATGGACCAAATACGCATCGAATATGTGAAGGGTTGGGTTTCACACCTAACGGGAGGGACGGAGAGGGAACGCGGGACATGTTTTGCAAGATTTCATCTCTATGATGGCTCGAATACGATTCCCGTTACCATTTGGAACGACTCCAACCCTTACCCGTGGAAACTTACGGAAGGCCATATCCGTGATGGTTGTGTACTTGTTCTCTACCATATTGCATGCTTCGTGGATACTACGCAAGGAGTTGCTCAACACCGGTTATCCGGTGGTCTTTCTAATATACTAGGTATTTTTGGTTGGGACCAATATATTTTATAAAATTTAGTGGATTGTATTGATCGTGTAATTTTCATTCGAATCTATGTATTTTCATTAAATTTTATATGAATTTTCTATGAATTAAAGTATGAAATTTGAGATTGAAAGTGTACCTAAAAAATTTAGATTGAAAATTAAAATTTACAAGTCGAACTATACATTAGAAATTATTATGAAATGTATTGAAAAGTTTTTTCAATATTTGGACAAACGTTGACTTTTGTTGACTTTTTTAAGGAATTTTCAATTTAGTGTATAAAATGAAAAAAAAAAATATTTTTTTTGAAAATCACTCATTACCATGTTTTAAGACTTTTGAGAGTGGTTTGGAAGTTAGTTTATGACCAACTTCCAAAAATTAAAAAATTTCAACAGAAGCTTATTTAGCATACTCTGTTTTCCCCTGTGTTATGCTATGTTTTTATGGGCAGAAAACCAAACTGGTGGTGGAAGGAATATGTCTAAAGTCCAATCATGTATTAGGATTTAGGAATAACTTTTTATGTAATCTGTTTTGATTTCATTGATATTAATAAAAGACTTGTTTTATTTTTTTTATTACGGGCTCTATCTATTTAAGTGTTTAAATAAGATATACCATAGTTTAGAGTAAAGCTTTTTATGGATTATGATGAGATCATAATAGTGAGACCTAAAAGATGATAACTCTAAACTTAAATAGTTCCTGGTCGTAGGATTACTAACTGGTAATTAATAATCCGCAAAGATCGGTACATACTATGCTTGCTTCATTATGAAGGATGTCTGTTCTCATAGACATTTGTGTGGTGACACTATAGCTAGTATGTAGGTGCTTATTATAGAATAAGTTCACTGAACATGACTCGCACAGCTGAACAACTGATGGAGTTCACTCACGTGTCAACAGTTGTTCACATAGTGATAGTTGTACAAGTATCCTTAGACTTGAGGTCATCATAGTCATCTTGTGTACACTGAACTATGCTTTGGTTTAGTTCTTAGTCTCCAGGGACAATTATTAGGGCTCTACTGGGTATAGAAATTTGTACACGAAGATAGTGTATGATCAATAAAGGATCTACCCCTTCCAGTGAAGGAAGCGAATGTTCAAGGCTGATCCACTTATGCTAGTTCAGGAATCTCTGGCCAGATTGAATGAAATTAGAAAGGAGTTTCTAATTTGCATAGAACTACGCATATTAAATGGTAAGCAAGTGATTAAATTAGATAGGCTTGACACGAGATCCATGCCTTGTATTTAATCGGGACATTGTAGGGTAGAAGGAGTTTATTGTATGGTAACTATTCACTGAATAGGTTCTTGGTAGTCTAAGCAGTGAATTCATATTATCCGGATAGTCGCGATATGCTGAGAAGTATCCCTCACGATGTAGAATAAATGTGATTAATTAATTAATCATATTTAATAAATTAGAGAATTTATATAAATAATGATAAAATAGTTTTATTATTATTTATTTCTACTACCGGCTTAATATTGAACCTACAGGGTCACACCATAAAAAGAGAATGATTTAATGGTGGAGGAATTAATTAATAATGGCTAATAATTATTTATTTATGAAATAAATAATTAATTGGCAAATTTAATAATTGATTAAATGAGATTTAATTGATTATAAATTAATTAAGAAAAGTTCTTAATATTATTAATTAAGGATTTAATTTTTGGAAATTAAATCAAGAGAGAGAATTATTTCTAAAGTGTTTAGAAAAAGGATTAATAATTAAAAGGTGTTTTAATTATTAATGAGAATAATAAATGGGATAATAATAATAATATTTATGGGAAAATTTCAGCTGAAAATTTTGCCTATAAATATACTATTATAGACCATATTTTTATTCGAACCCAAAAAACCCAAAAGTTTTAGAAAACCAAATTCTCTCCACCTCCTCCTCCTCCTTAACGTCGTTTTCTTGGTGGATACCGGTGGAGTGCTTCACGTTTGAGGAGCAGCTGCTAAGGATCTCCGATCGTTGCTCTTGGATCGCATATTAAAGGTTAGTAATCGATCCCTATGTTTTTACCACGATTTATATGCTTTTATTTGGATTTTATGTGTGTAAAAGTGTTTTTCCATGCCCCCGCTGCTATTAAAATCCAACAGATGGACCGCGGAAATTTTCCGCGGTTGGGCTGTATTGGGACCGCGAAAATTTTCCGCGGTTGGGGCCTGTGAATTTTTTTTTTGCAGATTGAAAACAGAGCAGCCAGAACATGCATAACCCTAAAAATCCACCAAATTCACAACCAAAATCCAGCAACACCTACAACCAAATTCCACAATCCCAACACCTACAACACAACAATCCACCAAATTCCACCAAAATCCACAACATCCAAAATGCTCAAAAACAACAAAAATCCAACAAAATTAAACTACGTCAAACCAAAAAAACCAAATAAAACCCGACAACATAAAATGAAATGAAATCCAACTACATAATTCAACAACCTAAAATCAAATGAAATCCAACTACATAATCCGACAACCTAAAATGAAATGCAATCCAACTACATAATCTGACAACCTAAAATCAAATGAAATTCAACTACGAAGCTTCGTGATGCCTACGCATACGAATCCCGGGAATCCCCCTTGCCTTCCCTAGCTGAAGCTCCCTGGCTATTCGATACCTAAAGGTATCCACCTCCTCCTGCGACCAATTCGGTACCTCGGCTAAGTCATATCCTTGTGTGAAGTAGTTCATGTACTTCATCACATAAACACCACAATCATTAGAGTTTCGTTGCTTTGGCCTGGACGATAGAGCTAGGACCTCGGCTGAAGTAGGGTCACGCCCCTCGACTGGGTGTACCATATGCAATAGCCTCGACAACAACCATGACTGCAATGAAATTATGATTCGAGAATGAATATAATATACAATTGGTAAGGACTATATAGAAGACAGTAATAGTAGAGGAACATACCACCACTCGTATATCCTCACGATAATCCGGCTCATCATTCATTGAATCTATGATAAGACCTTCAAATCGTCTAGTACCGAACATGAACAAAACCCAATGCACATCTTAGACACAACATGGGATGAATATGTAGTACTGGAAAAACCAGTAAAACTACGTAATGCTTTATTCCATGCCCTCTGCAATGTATCTCCACCAACCCTCAATGCTTTTCTGATTTTCTTCACATGCCCTTTCCCAAGAACCATGAAGTAGGGATCCATGAAATAATAGACGGGTTTCCTCTCCCATATACCTCCAGTGTGAATCTCCTCCTCTCGAGTCCTTAGCAATCCCTGAAAATATATATGAATGCAACAAGTAAAATAAATGCAACAAGTAAAATGAATGTAACAAGTAAAAGGAATGCAACAAATAAAATGAATGCAAAAACTAAAATATATTAGACAACTAAAATATATTAGACAACTAAAATGTATTTGACAACTAAAATGTATTAGCAACGAGTAACGAACAATACCATATAAGTGTATATGATCCTGTCATCAACCCATGTTCCTAGAGCCAGACTCTGCATAGCTGATGCATGGACGTGATAGTCCTGAACACTAAGACCACCGGGATTCCTCGGCGTCATCCCAAAGCCCCATCCCCAATCTGAATATATAACATTCTTCTTTGTCATGCTGAGACTCTTAGTGATACTCCACTTCTCCTCTTTCATCCTGCGGGATGCAAGCTTCGCGGGCCTACTAGATGAGGCAATAGCCTGGGGTGGCTGAGACACATGCTGGGATGGCTGTGTCATGTCAACGACATCCTGGGCAGGAATGGCTGGAATGTCAAAGTCGCCAGCCAAAGGTGCAATGAAATCTGATTTTATATTCTGAAATGTGGGAGGTCTGTAGGCGGGTCCTTTGATCTTCTTCATCAACCGAGAGAATGGTGTGAGGAAGGTAGCAGAAATCCTCCCAAACTCCTCCACAAACTCAGGAGGAACCCTAGCATCCAGTTGCTTCAACATATTAAGCCCGACAACCATCTACAAACAAAAACAAGCAAATATTTTTTCATTAATTCCACAAGGATATCATATCATCAAGATGAAATACGTGTGAATGCAAATTTTGTAGTGTGTGGGGGTGTAATTTGAAATATGCATATTTGTAAAACACTTACAATTTTATATCCCTCAAGGCTATCATACAACTCCCTCGTCTTGTACTGCTGCTGAGGCTGTGGATCGGGCTTCCCTATGCGCATACGAGATATATCAGCATACCACGCCATGTAATCAGCCTCCAAAGTTATGTCTACCGAGTCATCAACAAGGCCATCCAAATCTGAACAGAACCTGGCCCATTTTCCAATATCAATAAACCACCGCACCAGCCAATCCTCCCCTGCAAACGTGGCATCCTTAGCCCCCCTGTAACCAACCATGTTCACCGGTGCCCGTGGAATCTGGGGACTAGAACCAAACTGTCTCGACACCCTGTCCGGATGCTGCCACTCGACCACGTCGTAACATACAAGAGAAACTCGACCGCACCCAGCTAACTGTGCCTGTATCATCTCGCTGTCCATAACATCCTCGAACCTAGCATACGGCCTCCAGACTACCTCATCACCAGCAACACCATCAAACTCACCCCTATAGAACGGTAAGCTGTGGTGAGGACCTGACATCCTGCGCTTCTTCGAAACCCCGACATGAGTATCACTAGCATAGGCCCATCCCTCAGCAACCGGATAATCCTCCTGACCGGGAGATCGTAAAGGCACGCCAATAAGAAGAAATCTCTCGTAAGACCAAACCTGTAACACCCAGATACAACAAGCAATACTCTTGCTACCCTTCCTTGCAGCAATCTCCAAACCTCGGTATATCTGAGCTAACACAGCTGCACCCCAAGCATAATAAGGAATCTCCCACATATTAATCAATGGGTGCATATACCGAACATGAACAAAAGACCGGTTGATGCTGGGGAAGAGGATACAACCCATAATGAATAGCATATACGCCTTGGTATGTACAACCGTGGCCCTCATATTGTTCTTCTCGGGCTTCTGTGCACCATATCTCTTAAACAACCACCCCAGCTTGATGTTATTCCGATACAAAGCCTCCTTCACCTCCTCCTCGGTCAAAGGCTCAAACCAATTATTAGCAAAATACGCCGCTTTGTTCTCTATCACCCCACAAGTCAGCGCATCCCCCTGAACTGGCACCCCTAAAATAAACCCTACATCCTCCAATGTAACAGTCATATCCCCCTGCCTCGTGAAGAAAGTGTTGGTCTCAGGTCTCCAACGCTCCACCAAAGCAGATATCAACCGAGTGTCAGTAGCCAAGACAACAACAGGGTCTGCAAAAATCCCAAACCCAAGCATGTGTAGCAATTCCCGCTGTGGTCTCCTTAACTTCCACAAGTGCAATGACTTGTTCCCCGAATAGCTCTGCAACTCATCTCTCCCTGCACAATCCCAAACATCCTCACTGACGTGATACCGATTATCCCAAATAATATTATGCGCGTTAGGACCCGACAACAAATTCCCGAAATCCCCAAAATTATCCATACCTGAAAATATTGCCAACAAAATTCATCAATCACCACAATAAAAACACCACAACGTACACAATTAAAACAATCACCACATATATAAACACCAAGTTCACAATACATTCGAAATAACTACCCATTATTTGTAACAAAATCATATGTTAATTGCATCCATACTTTTACACTAACATAACTCGAATTTAACACTAAATTTATCATTACAAATTCGAATTATAAATAACTTAAATTAACACTAAATTTATTTATAATTCGAATTTAACACTAAAATTATCATCAATAATCCTAAATTTATTCCTAAATATTCGAATTATCACTAAATTATCACTAAATTTAGCACTAATATTCGAATTTACAGATTTTTCATTACATTCAAATTCGAATTATAATATAAAAATCTAATTTTATACGCAATTATTAAAAATTTGAATTATAATTATAAATTTGAATTATAATTATAAATTCGAATTAATTCAAATTATAAATTCGATTATTAAAAATTCTAATTAAAATTGTAATTTCGAATTAAAATTATAAATTCGATTATTAAAATTTCGAATTAAAATTGTAAATTTGAATTAAAATTGTAAATTTCAATTTTATACACTAAATTAATTCTAAATTAACACGAATTTATCCTAAAATCGATTTAAATTAAGTCCAAATTATGAACTCTAGAAATTATAAAAATTTGAATTTATTCATAGTACGATTCATATGTTAATTCATACATTAATTAACCCTAAATATCAAAATTAGATACACAAATTCAGATTTATAACAAGAAAAAAACACAAGTTTATATCAATAAAACTGTAAATAACAATTAAGATATCGATTACATACCTTAATTAGTGAAAAAGAAGACTGATTATGCTCCAAATATGCTTTGTTGTGGGTGTTGCTCCTGCTGCTGGCTGCTGCTGCGTTTGTGTTTGTGTTTGTGATGCGGCTGTGTGTTTGTGTATATCTGTTCTGAGAGTCTGTGTTTACCAAGAATTAGGTAAACAAAAAACATCACCAACCGCTGAAAATTTCCGCGGTCCATGCGGAGGGGTATTTTGGTAATTATTTCGGACCGGTGAAAATTTTCGTGGTCCATTTGCTGCTGTTTTAATTATCAGCCATTAGATCCACCATCCAACGGTGGAAAACTTGTTTGTTGTATACCGGTCTACAACAAACGTTTGTTGTAGACCGACCCCCATATATATATAGGGGAATGATCAAATACAAACTAAAATTAAAATAAAAACTATGAACTAATCTAAGCCATTAGATCTACCTAATGTAATGGTCCCCGCTAAATCACCCTACACAACTACTCTCCACCCTCCCACACCCAATTTCAGCCTTTCCCCTCCGTTTTTAATTTAATTTTTCCGTCAAACCGTAATTTTTTTTAAAAATCCGATTTCACTATATTTTTCTACATCTCTCAACGATCGATTTGCATACCATATGTGTTATATTTCGAATTAATCTTTTTAAAAAAATTATTTGGTTTCTAGTTTCTATTTTAAATTAGTTTATATTGGAGTAGCCCCTATATATATATATATATAGAGGAATGATCAAATGCAAATTAAAATTAAAATAGAAACTAAGAACTAATCTAAGCCATTAGATCTACCTAATCTAATGGTCCCCCTAAATCACCTCACCCAACTACTCTGCACTCTCCCACACTCAATTCCAGTTTTTCCCTCCGTTTTTAATTTGATTTTTTCCGTCAAACTGTAAGTTTTTTTTAAAATCCAATTTCACTGTATTTTTCTACATCTCTCAACGATCGATTTGCATACCATATGTGTTATATTTCAAATTAATTTTTTTAAAAAAATTATTTGGTTTTTAGTTTCTATTCTAAATTGGTTTCAATTGGATTAGTCCCCTATATATATATAATAGAGAGAAAAGTTACGTGGTGATCACGTTTTTGTCGGAGACCACCTACGTTGGGCAATCAAAACACGATGAATATATTATTTTGTGAAGTATATTTTACGAATATCACTAATTCATTAAAATTGTTGAAAAACATTTAAGTTTAATAAGTATAATCTGTATGTTTTGTAATTTAAACAAATGTTCAGCAAACTAAACATATATCGTAGAATAAAACCTTTTGTAATATTTTGCATGTCATTATGTTCAAGATTTTGAATAAAATAATGATTTTTGTAGAGCATAATTCGCAAAATAATACGTTTTGCAATATTTTTATGTAAGATTTTAGTTGTATCACGTAAGTTGTCTCCAACAAAAACATGGTCTCCATAGAATATATATATATATATATTACTTATGACACGAATAGTTTGTAAAACTCGTGATCATAGAGTTGTGAAGAATACTCCGCGAGATGGAAGTTCCAGAACCAAAACAAAATTCTTGTGGTTGTCAAAGAAATTGTTGCATAATTGGTTTAATGGCAAATTGACTAGTTGCTGAGCTTCGCGACTTGATATACAACCCTGAAAAATAATAGAAATGTGTCTTCGTATGGGAGGGGGATACTGGATTTGCACACAAATACGCGGCACCAATATTATGCAAGTAGATAGTAGGAACAAGTGAGATAACATTTTTAGCGCAGACAACAATCCAATAAAATTTTGCAGTTGTGGAATGAGCAATCAACCGGTATTCATCTTCAGGAGTGCTTAATTTCCGTTAATCAGAGTGAAGGAAAGGGTGACTGTGTAAGTAGAGGTGGATCCATGGAGGCCCAATCAAATAATGACATACCACTACGGCACTACCAGTACACATTATGTTCCTCTTTAAATTCAAATTAATGAAATCAAGGATTCTTGAACCGTCACTTTCTGGTCCATTATGATATCTACATTGTCTGATTGTCCTAAAGAACTAATTGAATATGCCAGATTTCCAGAAGTAGTTTATAGTGGCCTAGACTATCCGTCAAGTGACATTATAATGGCTGCCTATCCCACTCCCTTATCTTTCTTCTGTTTCTTTATCTTGATAATTAAAACTATGTCTAAACTTAGCTTCTATCTTGACATTTTGTTCTACAAACAGGTTAAAGGCCTTTCATCAGAAGAATTTGCTGCCAGAAATGATTTGGTTCTTGCGCTTCCAGATAGAATTCAAGCCATACCGGATGGTACACCGTCTGTGCCTAAACAAACTGGTGGATGGGCAGCTTCAGCTTCTCGCACAGAAATAAATTTTGATTCTGGTAATTTGTTAACTTCATTTACTTAATTTGATAATGTCATTTTTTCCGTATGTCAATTTCAGGTCTAGCTCATATATTTATTAATGACTCAAGTGTTTAAATTTGACGATAGATGGGTGCTTTGATAATGAATACTTTCAAGAATCTGAAGGGTCAAATCAATTTAGGCAAGAATATGAAATGAGGAAAATGAAGCAGGCATGTACTTTTGAATTTGTGTAATAATAATTTACTTGTATGTTATCAATATATTACTGCTATTAACTGACACTGCATCGTTTCTTTTCTCTTTTTTTATACTCGGTTAAGGACCAAGGTTTGGAGATAATAGAAGAAGGTCCGGACACATTGAAGAACATGGCCCAGGATATGAATGAGGTTCGATCGATTTGCTTTCTTATCTGTTAAGTTGTACATGATGAATTTAAATTCACAATCTTTGCTAGTATTTTACAGGAACTGGACAGGCAAGTTCCTTTGATGGATGAGATTGACACCAAGGTTAAAATATTTACCAATCATTTATTGTTTTAGAACAGCAAATATCTAAATTCCTCAACAGTTGCAATGATTCACAATCTTACAGGTGGACAAAGCAACATCTGATCTTAAGAGCACCAATGTTAGACTGAAGGACACTGTTACCTAGGTGAGTAAGTTGGAATAGTTTAGTTTCAAATCACTAATATATTTCCAGTTGCAGTCTTTCAGCATAGTCCATTTTGAGGTCGAGTCGAAACTTTTGTATCGATATAATTTTGCTGTGCATACTTTTGGGGATTGCAGCGTATATTTACAAGTGAGTAAATGCTGTAATATGTTACGTCTCCCAACTGGTATCATTTTGTTAGAGTGGATATTATTCATCTCAGCAAACATTTTGATAAACCTTTCAAATATACTGTGTTTTGTTGATTTAATTGTATGAAATCAACTGTTAAAGCCTTTATGATCATTTGGATGAGTATTTACTTGCAGTGTATTGAAGTAATGAACTGAGAAGAGGAGATGTTGGATCTGGTCTTGTATGACAAACTTGCCTTGGGTAGTAGTAATTTCTTTTGTCAATAGAGTGCAGTGTTTGTATGTAGTTATGTTCAACGTTTGAGCGTCTTAATATTCTGTGTATCATAAACAAACGTGGATGAGGATTATCTGTCATTATATCTAATTTGTTGATCTTCTTCATCAGTGGTGTTTATATTGTTAATATCTCAAGTCCCTTTTTTAGTTTCAGCTTCAGTTCTCTTTCAGCTCAGTAAAATGTTGTGTTGTAGCTCTCAAATACACGAACTTCTTGAAATTTGAGAATGAACCACCAATTTGAGGATAGGCAAGGAATCTCAAATCCAGTTGTAATTGCAAGTTGAGCTTGCTTATGTTAGTTAATGATTTGATGATTTGATATTTCTTGTTGTGCTGGTTCACAAAGTAAATTGTCTTTTAAGCTAATTTAACAAGTGTCAAGGAAAGTTGGATAGGCACCTTTTGCCTTCGTCTTCATCTTCCACTGTCAAAGTGGTTAACTAAACATAGCTAAAGTCTTGATTATTCATTCAATTCTTACAGGGGCTCTAGCACTGATTGTTAATAAAGATAAATTTTTGAAAACAAAAGGCTGTAATGCACAAAATAAATTAAATTTGAAATTCAAATATCTGAATTCTCACCCTAAACTCTACCTTTGAAAAAATAGTGACATGTTTTTGGAGAGGTAAATAGCTAATAACATTATTTTGGATTTTCTTCCCCTAGTGTCACATTAAGTTTAAATTTAATTTTTTTATTATTTTAAAAGAATATAATATATATACAAAATAAAGGTAATAGATTTGAAGTCTGGTCCAACAATTCTTCTTAGAAATCATGGTTAATTGTATTTAGACTTAAAAAAACCAAATCCACGAATGAATTTAGGTTTAGCATTGAAAATTATGATAATTACGATACAATAATTGCTACGTGTAAGAAAGCTATTGCATGAAAAAGGATAGCCACGTGGAGAGCGTTAATAGGCTAGTGCAACGTGGAATGACAAGCGAATCCTTGTTACACTTTCCTGCTGAACTATGTTTTTACATAACACAAGAACCCCCATCTCCGTCCCACTCCGAGTCCCGTACAACAAGATACATAAGTCATAACCTTAAACACAAACAAAACCCAATTATCTAAACCTATACTTACATACATAAACATCCGTATATATTGTTGCATACATGATCTTAACTAATCAATAAGTAAGACCAAGATGATGGGTATAAATCTTTGTGGAGTTGATTTTGTAGCTTGGAGAGGATTAGTATACACCGTATATATACTGCATTTTGTATGTATATGTCAATTCCTTTTTCTTCACCCTTTAGTCTCTGCCCTAGGTAATTTTCTTTTATTCACATCATCTGCCTTTACATACATGTGATTTTTACTAAATGCCCATTTCATAGTTCTTTACTTGTTCTGATCTGTGATTTTGTTTGTCAAGATTTTAGAATTTCATTGTTTTTTTTGCCTAAATAAAGTCGAAATCCATTTATTTTAATCAATTGGAAGAAGATATAAAGAAATAAGATTACCCCTTTTTTGGCGAAATAAAAAAGATTTGTTTTTTAGGATGCACGACTATTTTTAGTATCAAATTTGTATATAAGGACTTTACTTTTTGGTAGTTGAAGTTTTGTGGGATTATACGTCGATTAGGAGTCATAGTATGTTCATTGGGAAGATAGTAGGCAGGTGCTTTATGAATTTTGTTTGACATAAGTTATAATGTGCAGATGGCAAACCTGGTGATGTTGCGGAGTTGTTTGAAAGAGTTTCTCGTAGTGTCAAGGTGAAACGTTATAGCGAGGCTATTAATGATCTAAATGCTGCTATTGAGGCAGACCCAAGTCTATCTGAAGCATACCGGCATAAAGCATCTATCTTCCGCCAGTTGTGCAGGTTTAATTTTGAGAATTTAATATCCTTGTTTTTGTGTTCTCTGTGTAAAATTTTAAGAATATTTTATCTTTGTTTTTGTGTTATTTGGAAAGTATCTTATCTGTAAATATATTTTCCTGTACTGCCATCTCCAACCATGAACAGATTTCCAGATAATATCTACTCCTAGTATTACCTTATCAGATAAACTTTATGAGTACTTGACTTGATCAATATGCCGTCTTTTGCGGAGCGGTTTAAACCGTGACAGGTGGCTGTATAATATCAATACCTTTCTTGTAAATCCTTAATTCAGTAAATGATTTGGCTCAAAAGATGGGTTAAAGTGCTTTCATTTTATTCAGAGTTATATCAGAGTTAAACCTAAATCCTAATTTAGTTTATATGATCAAGGTCTCGTTACGTGTTTTATTGATCTAGTAGTCTGTAATATATAGCGCACACTCTTATTTCTGTTAATAATTCCTTTAGATATCACATCATCTGTCAAAACCTGCTATCATTGCACTGCCCACACATATTTTTTGCTCAGTATTTTTCTTCTACACAAGTAAGCCAGTGTATAGTACTTCTAGGGAGTTAGTATAATGGTAATATTTTTGTTGAACTTGGTGATTTTGAGGGCTTTTAGAGCTGCTAATAATCAACCATTTAAGACACATAGTGACATAGGCTTTCTTTGATGCACAAAGATGTTTTAGTTCGTAACCCTGACAAAACCTGTAATGAATGTTGCCACTTGGTTATAAATTTATTTATAAAGAATAAAAGGTGTTAGGTCTTATAATCCTGTACATTTCTTAAAGAAACTATATGCAATATACCTGCAAATTAGATGGTTGAGTTCGTGACGTTTTTGAGCTAATCATATGGTAGCTTAGCTTTGGGCTCTGCATAGAGGCCTCCAATTTGTATATATTGCAGTCATAGGGCCTGCTGCTGGACATCTTTTAGGCATGGATTCTTCTCTTTCTGTACAAAATCTTTGTATCTTGAGTTCAGATTTATTCTGATTATGTCATTATGACTTATCATATCGTTACATTGTTTGTTTAACGGGTAGCGACTAAATTGAACGACTTGATCTACCCGCTCTTTCCAAAAAGTTTATATTGCATTTCGAGCAAGTTTCACATGTATTCTGTAGCTGCATGATAGTGAGTTTGTAGTTTCTCTCTCTATTTGTAAATCAAATACAAACTGTACCCGTTGAATGTAGATATGAGGAATCAGAGGAAAGTTACAAAAGGTTTCTGGAGATGAAACCGGGAAATTCGGCTGTGGAGAAGGAGCTCTCTCAGTTGCATCAATCTCGAGATGCTCTAAATACTGCTATGAATCTCGTTAATTCAGGTGATTTTTCAAAGTCATTGGAATATGTGGACAAGGTTGTACTTGTTTTTTCTCCAGCATGCTCGAAGGTAACCATCAAATCTGTAACATTTGTGATCCTTGAATATTTTTTTGCTCATTCGCCTTTGTAGTATACCTTCATATTTTCTGACATGATGCATTGTTTTTTTCATTGTTGAAGGCCAAAATTCTGAAAGTTAAGCTATTGTTATTAGTTAATGATTATTCTAGTGCCATCTCTGAGACGGGATTTATTCTCAAAGAGGATGAGAATAATTTGGAGGCATTACTTATTCGTGGCCGCGCTTACTATTATTTAGCTGATCATGATGTTGCTATAAGGTATGTTCAAGTATTTTTTTTCCCTTCTGATACAGAAATAATGAACAAAGCATGCGCGCTGTCAAAATATATCCATGGGATTTGGGGGGGGGGAGATTAGTTGACACAGTAGAATCTTAAATATGATGCTGCATGGCTTTTCAGGCATTTCCAGAAAGGTCTCCGACTAGACCCAGAGCATAGTGAATTGAAGAAAGCATATTTTGGACTGAAAAACTTATTGAAGAAGACTAAAAGTGTAAATTAATATTGGCTGCTTAAGGCTTTTACGTGGTGCATATATATTTTCTTTCTTATTACCATCCTTTACTAATAGAAGTTACTAATGTAGGCAGAAGACAACGAAAATAGGGGAAAGTTGCGCCTTGCTGTGGAGGACTATAGAGCAGCCCTTGCTCTGGACCCTAATCATACTGCCTACAATGTAAATTTGCATCTTGGTTTATGCAAAGTATTGGTTAAGCTTGGTAGGGGAAAGGATGCTGTGAGCAGTTGTACAGATGCGCTTAACATTGATGGCGAGCTTCTGGAAGCTCTAGTGCAGGTCAGCCACGGTTATGAATTTTACAATATGTTTGTCCAAAGCTTCTAATTGTCTCTAGCATAACACGAATTTTCATGTAATCTATTAATTTCGATATTAATTTCTCTCTGTTCTCCAGAGGGGAGAGGCCAAACTTTTGGTAGAAGATTTTGAAGGTGCGGTCGCAGATCTAAGAACAGCTGCTGAGAAATCACCTCAGGTCAGTGTTAAAGTTCATAAGTTAAGAAAGTAACATTATATTGTACTAATTTCTCATGGCACAGCTCCATGATGTGTATAATAATTGATTAATTGAACTGTTTAAAGCTGTTTTTGATGTTGTGAACATGTCGCGTAGAGTTTGCTCTAATTGTCTTATTACTTCCATAGAATTGCATTGTGTTCTTTCTGTCCTCAATTTTCTTCCGTCTTCATAGTTCATAGTAGTATCTAGCATGTGGGTTACATATTGTTTTGTGGTTTTGGTAACAAGGGTTTTGGTAGCAAAGGAAAATAAACTCACGCCAAATCTTGTTAATTCCCACGAAGTTGTAGAACTAACATTACACGGGTCAATGTTGCAGGATATGAATATACGTCAAACACTGATGAAGGCTGAAAAAGCTTTAAAGATGAGCCAACGGAAGGACTGGTATAAGATTTTGGGGATTTCTAAAACTGCATCTATTTCAGAGATTAAGAAGGCTTATAAGAGGCTTGCATTGCAATGGCATCCAGATAAGAATGTTGACAATAGAGAAGAAGCAGAAGCCAAATTTCGCGACATAGCTGCAGCTTATGAGGTTTGTTTCTGCTAAATCTTTCTTCTTGTATTAGTTTCTATCACTCTGCTGCTTTCTTTTAGTCTCATTCATTATAAGAAAATTTATGATGAGCTTTTACATTAGCGCAAATGCTGCACAACATATTCAGTAAATGGCACTATGGTCTGCATCTAGACCTATGAATTTGCAAGATTCAGGTCCTGATTATTTATTTTGGGATATTAGATGATATAGTTTACCAAAAAGTATATTTTTTGTTCTGCTACTTTTGCTTTTGCAAGCTAATTTTTCTTTGTAGGCAGTGTAATTTATTTTAAGTTTCCATATCGGGTATTTCTATGAAAATTTGATACTAAGAAATTCCCATTTTGGACTCTTATATCATTATCTGCTTTTTTCCTAATTTTAAAACCCAGTAACACCAGACTTAAAATGAAACCCGTGAGCCAATGGCGAGTTGTGTTGGTTCTCTTTACCTAAACCCGATTCTTAAAAAATTTATTACCTTTGGGGTTGAACTATGGGTCTCTGGACTTTGAAAAGGAATTTGCCTACTTTTTTCACACTATCCCCAATAACAATCTTGCCTTGCATTCAGAAGACGTCAAATTTTGCGTTTTTAAATGTGAGGAGATTTTTTATTTTACGAATTGAGTAGTAATGCCAAATGTGTTAATACACTGCTTACTAAGTTATAGCCGATTGCAAAAGGATAATGTCAAAGTAGCGTAATTCTCATTACTTAATATTGATACATATAGGAATTACATTGATATCTTTTGATTTCCTAGTTTACGTACTGGAGATTTTCCTGTAATGTATTTATGCTACAGGTTTCATTGTTGCTTACTTTTAAGTGTCCTTTTTTGTAGTGGTATAACTGTATAAGCATATGGTAGTGTAATAACAAGAATTCAAGACAATTATTTTATGTTGATGTTCCTGTGTATGCTGATCAGCACTTCCGTTGTTCCTGTGTATGCTGACCAGCACTACCGTTTTTCTTACAGGTGCTTGGGGATGATGAAAAACGTACGAGGTACGACCAAGGTGAAGATGTAGAAGACATGGGCATGGGTGGGGGTGGAGGAGGTGGATTTAACCCTTTCGGTGGAGGGGGGCAACAGTTTACTTTCCATTTTGAAGGAGGGTTTCCTGGTGGAGGTGGAGGATTCCACTTTTGACAACAATGGCTATGAAGATTTTGATACTTGCATTATGGCTTCAAAAAAAGAGTCAGTAGCAATTCTACCCTTTTTAGCATTCTATTTTTTGAACCAACTGCCGACTGACTGGCACATTGTATAACATGTTAGGCATATATTTTTGCTATTAGTCCTAGAGGATAGACATTTAAGGAAGTTGTACTTAGTGTCCTGGATTTATGTCATGTAAAAGCTCTCGTTTCATAACTTGTATACCCCAAGATTTGAGAATTCCCGGCAGACTTTGATGTGTGTACTTCCGATTCAAAATACAAGAAAGGCAAATGAATTCACAGTGGTAGTGGAATAAGCACTGACATGAGCTAACCTCACAAAGGCAAGTGCATGCATGGAATGTCAATACTCTACTCTTTCCTACAAAGACTCGTGTTATATATGCCAAAAAAAACAGATTTGGCAAGTTTTTTGTGTGATAAACAAACCACAAATAACTATCCCTGCAAACACAAGAAACGATGAAGTAATATTATAGACATGAATTCAGTGTTTGCTTGACCTTCAAATTCAAACTTGTATCCTGAAATCAAATTCCACAAAACTTGTAAATTTGGTTTCACGTTTTTCTTTTTCTGTTCACAACAGTGCAAATTGATGGATTGAAGCTGTTGTACAAGTATTCTTAGTTTCTGACCATGTTCAACCTTTGTAAAGGAAACCTGTTTATTAGAGTTGGAACAACAGGGCTTAAATCTGTTGTAGAAAGAATATTTTACAAGAAGATCAAGAAATATACAGTTGAGGAGAACAGCAGTTACGAAAAGCTGCTATTCATCATGTTTACAGCTTTAGAAGAAACAATCTTATATGAATTTCGAAGCCTTGAAATGAATAAAAACTACAATACCACCATGTCCTTGACAAGGCGTTCTAATATTAGTACCAAATCTGTCATTGTAGGACGGTCACTAGGATTTTCCCTTAATGCTAGCTCCGCTGCTTCAGCAAGTTTAAACAGAGGTTCCACATTTCTGGGAAGAGGAATATATCTGTCAATTGTTGCAGCTGCCTTTCCTTGTCGAATCATGGGCAGTGCCCAGTCCACTATACTAGGAGTGTCGCAATCTCTATCATAAGCTTTCCTCCCACTTAAAATTTCTAGCAGTACGATTCCAAAGTTGTAGACGTCCGCTTTTATATCTTCAATAACATCGGTTTCATTTAAAGTTAAGAGCCCGAAATCTGCTATTCTTGCTCCCCAGTCTGCATCCAGTAGAATATTTGAGCTCTTTACATCGCGATGGATGATTGGAGGTGAAACTTCCTTGTGAAGGTACTCAAGTCCTTTTGCAGCCTGCAGTGCAATATTCAAGCGAAGGGTCCAGTTTGGAGGTGCAAGTCCCCCATGGAGATGGTCATGAAGTGTCCCATGGGGCATAAACTCGTAAACAAGTAATCTTTCCCCCATTTCTGCACAATACCCCAGCAGATTCACAATATTGGTATGTCTGATACTGCAAAGGATCTCCAGCTCCATTTCAAAATCCCGATTGTTTGTGTGAATTATTGTAGCAGCATTTGCTCTCTTCACTGCAACTTGCCTTCCATCCGGGAGCAGAGCTTTATAAACAAAGCCATAGCTTCCCCTGCCAAGCTCATTAAATTCCTTAAACCCATTGGTAGCATCCTTTAGTTCAGTAAGTCGGAAAATTTGAGCTACCCCGGGACATGGGGTCACAACCACAGGTGGATGTGAATCAGTAAGGGCTTCAGTTTCCAACTCTTTGCCAAGACACAATGCAAACTGTTTCGTTGTCCCCCTTTTGTTCTTCTTAGCAAACAGGCCGGGTAAAAGGCACCAGCAGATTAATATCAATACCAAACCAGATGCAGAAGCAGCAACTACAAGGATTAATCTTCGCAGCTGGTGCTGATGCTTACGCTTCATATCTGACAACGGATGAAGCTTGCATATGTCCCAACATGAGCTGTTTTGGCAAAGAGAGCAAGCTGTGCATACTCTATCAGCATTCTCGCTACATGAACTAGAAGTGAAGAAACCTTCCGAACAATTTACCCCACAAGGAGAACATATACTAAGCTCTTTCCGAACACACAAGCTACTTAAATCGGTCTCATGGAGTGAACTTGCATTGAAAGCAAATTTCCCTTGACCGCAAGATCCAGGAGTACACAGGCCAGGACTACACAACTGAAATGGAGGATCATAGTCCGGTGTAGATGTCATGTTAGAAAACCAACAATCAAGCACCAAATCATCTTCTCTAATACCACACGTGATATAATCTGAAGAAGCAATTGCCAAAAACCCAGAAGCCTTTGGAATAGAAGATGAGTTAAAGCTCCCCCAACACTCAATCCCATGATTATCTTGTCGAATCCCACAAAAGTGGTGTGCACCAGCAGCCAAAGATACAAATCCAATCTCAAGTGGAGGAGACTTTAGATAATCATTTTTACCCCAACAATGCACCTCATCATTAACTTGTGATAGTCCACAAACAGAACCTCTCCCTGAAGCTAATGAAAAGAATTTCTCGGACGATGATTCACCGTAAACTTGTAAACTAGTAGAGTGTGGACCCCAGCACAGAATGGTATCTTCTCTGGATAAACCACAACTAAAACCTTCACCAGAAACAACTGTTTTCAAAACAAGATTACTAACCACTTGATCATAAAACAGACTACTCTGTTGTGAACTCAAACTTCTATTACTTTTTCGAACAATATCCCAGCAATCAACTGAACCCGAATCATTATCAGAATAGTAAGATCCTCTTATAGCACAAACATGACTAGTACCAGCTGCAATGTGGGAATAAGATGTAGACTGAAAGACCTGAGGAACAAGATTATTAGTGATAGAACTCCAACAATATGCTTGAGAAGTATTAGCTAATATCCCACAAATAAAACCATCACCCCCCGAGAGAGCAGCCATTGGAGGAATATTAGCAGAATAAGCAGGTGAATTGTTTGATGCAGATGAGCTACTACTAGTGTTATTACTCCAACAGATCACAGCTTGTTTGCCACTTGCATCGATAGCGCAGAAGAAGCCATCCGTGCCAAACGCAGCTGCTATGGATCCCATCGATCCAAAGCCATGAGCAGAGTGCATTAAGATAAATAAAAGGATGACAAAGAAGGCAGAAGAAGCAGAAGAGTTGTGATGTTTTTTCATTAGATGTAAATTTGGATATGAAGGGGGGATGATGGAGTATGATTGAATGAAACAGGATAGCTGAAGAAGCAATTATGAGAATGACTCTTGTTGTTGGTGTTTGTGCTTGATTGATGCTCAACTGGATGGAGATTATGGTGAGCAGGATTCAACGTGGGTGTCTTCATTTTTTTTTCATTTCTCCAGTGTTTACCGTTGCAACTTGTAAATTTATATTACTGCGCCACAAGTTCGTTAGTTACTTGCAGTCAAAGGTTCCTTGAAACAAAGAAAAGGCAAGTGGTCGTAAATGGGTCAATTTTAGTAATCATGTTACAGTGTAACATTTATTTTATATTATTTTCTTAAGTAAAAAATTGATTACTACCCCTTACATTTGTAAATTCAAATTCTCATAATTTTTAATACAAGCGGGGAATTTAAACTTGTGAGCATTTAGTACATAATTAATAAATTCGGTTAACAAAAATTAAAATTTTAATTTCTTGTATCAGTATTTGGATTAGTTATAAACTACATGAAATGCAAACTCATTTCTTATAAAAGTCAAATCATAGCCTTGCCGCCTACTAGATTTCCATATCGTTCGCGTTTCTATTGACAGCCCTCCATTATCATTCCCCGTTACCATTCCGGGCAATCATCCCAAGCGGCTTACGATGCGTCAGGGTACCATATAAGTTGTTTAAAATATTAATGCTCAATGTGACCAATTTGCTTTTCAGGTTGGGCATGTGCAAGAGTGGCCAAAATTTTTGGTATAAATTTTAACCTAAATTTGGACTGAGACAATTTTATGTTACAATAGTTCGGTCTAAATTTTGGTCCAAATTCATATATTAATATTTTATTCTTTTAATTATAAATATATTATTATTTTAATGTGTTGATACTAATTCACATACTTATTCATATTAATTTCAAACTTAAAAATTTATTAAATCATAAAACATTACACTTAAACAAGAAAAAATAATATTATAATTAAATTAACTAAAAGAAAAATAGCAAATATTGATTGAACTACTCCGACTTAGTATATTTTTCCCACAAATGCTCGATTAATGCATCTTGAAGAACAATATGAGTTTTTTTATTTTTCGATATCGTCAAAGAAATTGTTGATATCGAGTATTTTCATCATTTTCAAGTGTCTCAACTTCTGGATTTGGAATTTCGATCCGCTCTTGAATTGGAGCACTCAAATCACGTTCATTTTCAATCAAGTATATTATTAATTTGAATTAAAAATATATTTTTGTTAAATAACAATTATATATATAAGTGAAAATTAAAAAATATAATTAAAAAATACTTAATATATATATAATAACATTCAATCAAAAAACTAATTAATGAATATATAAAATATAAAAAATTAATATTTTATTATTAAAAAATTTAGGTCGGTCATTTAGACTGACACTATTTACAGGACACTAAGCCACTGTTAAGTAGATTTGGACCTAGAGCCTAGCAATCGGATATAAAGTGACAAACAAATTTTGTGTATTAAGAAGATGCGGCTACGAAAGTGGGGTTGCTACGAGACAGAAAACGATAATACAGTGTGGATCTGTTGTGTCCCTAAAAAATGATAAACAAGGGTGAGACAAGAGTACAAGATGCATGTGAGTAGCAATTGGCTAGCCGAATACCAGTTTAGACCATGCTTCTTTTTGCTGTTTTTTATTAGTACCTTCTTTTTTATTTTAAGTACATTTTTTTCAAAACTACATTATTCACTACATGACTGTATGAAGAAAACCCAGAGAGATTTGTAAATGTTTTTTATAATTAAAAGGAAAGTATTAATAATAAATAATTATAAAATTCCCAAATTGGTATCAAAATGTATCTCAAATGTCAATATAATGGGAATACAAATCAATTAATAATAGTAAATATTGCATTCACAAATTTTTTTTAATACAAATATCCTGAATTATAAATCACTAATACTAAATCATTTAAAATCATATTTTATTACCCAATTTTGTACCAATAACACTTGTAACACTTCTCATTAATGATATTCATACAAAATAACAATGGTCAAAAATTGTTTGAGTTCACATTTTAAAATTTTATAATAGGAGATGGCTACCAAATATATTAAATAATAATTTATATTTTGAATTATAAAGAGATATAATCTCTTTCTTACTAATAAGGAAAACTTCCCTTAATGAAAAAAAATCAAGGTATCAAAATATTAAATTGATTATCACCATATTTTTAAACTAGTTTACTAATCTGCGGTTAGAAAGAGATTATAAAATAATATTCTAGAGAAATTTATTTTATGCAAGTTAGAAAATTATTAAGATGATAACTTTAAATTGAAGAGAAAGTTTACTAATTAAAGAATAAAGCGTTTAGTAAAATAATAAGACTGTAATTTCAGTGAAAAAGAAAATGCAGGGAAAATAAATATTATTTGAATTATTTATTAATTCAAAGTTCGAGAAGATTTGAAAAATAGACCGCGAGACGATGTGAGGGGTGTCACCTCACCGCGGTCGTCTTCTCCTTCATTAATATAAATAAATATATTGATGATTAATTTATATTATTTTCGAGTTTGATTTCTCGTAACTAACTGCATTACTACATCATATAAGTGTTATATATTGATTTTTTTTTATTTCACATTTATGAAAACTACAACTTTTTTTCCTATTTTCAGTTTGTAATCTCCAGAACTACATATACATTAATATTTTAAATTTTTATTTATCAAGTTATATTATATTTTTAAAATATTTATATAAATATATAATGATTATAAATTTATAATAAAAATAATAGAATAACATGTGGTCGTAATTTAGTAGAATAAATATACTATTTCTAATAGTTTAGCAGATATGTAACACTATTATTTATATCTTTTAATAATATAAAAAGTTGTATTCGTAGTTTAGTAGGATAAATATACTATGTTTAACAGTAGCTTAATAATTTAGTAGTTTATTAGATATATAACACTATTTATTTATTTTTATAATAGTTAAAATTAGGGAATTATCGTTGAACTAAATCGTTGAACTAAATTATATTTATTTCGACTATTATAATATACCATAATATAGTATAGATTTAACATGGTACGCGTGTTAGTGGGGTAATTTTGTAAACACAACGAGACGGACCATTAAGCGAGGTTGGTGCCAGATAACTGAATTCCAAACAAGCTCGATTGGATTGGCCAAGCTCTCGTTTGCCTAGAACTTCTCAAAAACTTCATGATCCAGGATCTGAATTCCTCACGTGCATCCTTCCTCTGTCTCCTTTTTTATTTATCGAAATTTTTGTGGCGTGTGTATAGATATATAATAAAAAATGATGCGATAAAGTTTAATTAAATTTTTTTATCAATACACTCCCTATGTTTATAACACAAACCCTTCATTTATTTGTGCATAGTTTATAATACTTCCTTCGTCTTAATTTATTTGTCTTATTTGACTTTTTACGGTTAAATTGACCTAACTTTAACCGAAAATTTCATATAGTATAATATCGAAAATACTTATAAAATTTATATCATTAGAAAGTATGTTTAATCTACTTTTATATGTATATATTAATTTTTCAAAATAATGAAAGAATGAGTTTTTATTTAAGGTCAAAATTGAGTCAATTTGACCATTAAAAGTCAAATAAGATAGATAAATTGTAACGGAGGAAGTATGTATCCCTATTATGAATTGCATAACCCAATTATTTATGTTTTCTTTTATTTATAAAAAAGGATCGGTTTTGCTATGCAGCTGAACTAAAGTAGAGATCACGTTTAACTGTGGGCTATTCAAAGTTGGTTTCTCCAAATTTACTTAAATCGTGACTAAAGCTTCGAAACCGATACAATCATAATGATCATATGTTAAACGGATGATGATCATCTTTATCAACTTGACCAACGGTTACTAGAAACAACGGAAGTAATCAATGAATAAGTTGTTACTCTTTAAATTGCGCAAATTGCAAATAATAATTAGAGGAGAATCCAAAACGGACATGTGCGTGTACACACTTGTTATGAGACTGCCGAATGAATAATAAAAGGTTAAAGTGTCTGAGAGGTCAAAACTCAAAATACATATCCCAGACAAATTTATTATGCAATCTGTGTAGGCCATGTGCATTCTCCCTCACATAATTTCTAGTAGTAGGAGTATTTAATTTATCAAGGGAGCATGAATCCAGACAATACCAATTTCATATTTGTTGGCTTCTTGTTGTATTGGAGACTCCTACTGTCCCTCAATTCACAACTTGTTATAGTACAATGTATAATTGCTCCATCCCAGGCCCATCATTTCCTTTCATGTTCGTTTCGATATTTCTCAGTTTTCTTTTTTACTAAAATCAATATTTCTATCAAGTAGGACACAACACGAAAGTTGCCCCAATCCTCAATTTCGTGATTTATTGGAATATAATTTATAAAAATACTATAATCTCTAAAACAGTTCTTAAAATCGTTCGTAAAGGGTGATGCGTAATGTACATGTGTGCCCAAAAATTAAAACGTTTTAAAAAATTTTTGAAAATGAATTTGAGATACCTAATCTTTTATATTATACTAAAACAAATTACAGTTGATATCATCATATCTTATGTCCTTTAACGACTTACATCATCAAATATATATCAAATCTTATATATTAAACTCTTATCAATTTTGCTGATTTTATCTTCCACTAACAAACCCTCATCATTTAATTTACTTTTAACTTCTCTCTTTCATTTATTACTTCCACTAATTCTCTTTTTTACTCATTTATCATTTATCTTTTACCCATTTCTCATTCTCTTTCTTCCTCATTTTTATATTTTTAAATTAATAATTTTCAATAGTTTCATTTTCCTCACTAATTTTATCTTATTCAAAATTAATTTTATTTACACCAATATTCATTATTATATTTTAATATTTAATAAAAAGTTGATTATTCTATTATTTATCGGCACAGCTAATGAAAAAATAACCTTGATTACTCGAAAATAGAGGTTAAAATACTACGAGAAAAAGGTAACATAATACAGTTGCCATTTCTGATATTCAAAAATTTATATTTTTCTCATTTTTCTTTTAAATAAGTTAACCTCAAAATATAATTATCTATTTAGTTCATATATAAATTAAACTTAATATACAAATAACTAGTTTAGTAAGACGTCCTTCGCAACGACCTTCTAAAATAATGTTTGATTTTTTTTTTGTATTTTTTATGTGATATAAGTCATTTTGAAATTTTGAATAATAAATCAAGAAATTTAAAAAGTCGTTCTCTCGTTGAACATGTTTAGTCTAATGAGACGCTCTCTCATTATTCACAAATCTGATATCATAAAATTACATTATTTATTAGTCAATAATCAATATAATATGTTTTCTATTTAATAATATAAAAATTGACAAAAATATATATGAGATGCGTCATTTCACTGCCCACCTCTTCTCATTTACATAACTAAAACATAATGATACAACAATTTTAAAAAAAAGTTGAATAAACATATTTATACATATTTGTCATTATAATATTTAATATTACATAGGCTAAAAAATAAATGAATAAATTTTAAAAATATAATTTAATAAGTTGATTTTAGGAGAAATAGAATAAATGATATTAAAAAAGAAATTTAGGAGAATATCATGATGATAAGTTGATTTAGAGAGAAAGGAGAAATTTTAGAGGAATATTATGATGACAAGTTGATTTCAGAAATTTTAATGAAAATATTGTAAAAGTTTAGGAGAATATTATGAGTGGCATAAATATTTATAGATAATTGTCATCATAATATTTCATAGGCTAAAACTTAAAGAAAAATTTAAGAAAAATATAATATGGTAAGTTAATTTTAGGAGAAAGAGAAGAAATTGTATTAAAAAGGAAATTTAAAAGAATATCAAAATGGTAAGTTGATTTAAAGAGAAAGTAGATGTTTTACCATAATATTATGACAGTAAGCTGATTTCAAAAATTTTAATGAAAAATGTTATAGAAATTTAAGGAGAATATATTTCTATTTAACAATATAAAATTGAGAAAATTATAAAATAAATTAAAAGATGTACACCTTACCGCCCTCGTTTTCTCTTTTACATAAGTATAACATAATGATATAAAATTTAAATAAATTGAAAAATCATTTTTATATATACTTATCTTTATAATATTACATAGGCTAAAAAATTAAAAGAATAATTATAGAAAAATATAATATAATAAGTTAATTTTAGGAGAAAGAGGAGAAACAATATTAAAAATGAAAATTTAGAAAAATATCAAGATGGTAAGTTGATTTAAAGATAAAGGAGAAATTTTAGGAGAATATTATTACGCCAAGTTGATTTCAAAAATTTTAATGAAAAATATTTTAAAAATTTTAGGAGAATATTACGAGTGACGATAAATATTTACAGGTACTTGTCTTTGTAATATTTCATAGGCTAAAACTGAAGAGAAATTTTTTAGAAAAATATAATACATTAAGTTGATTTAGGAGAAAGTAGAAGTTTTAGAAGAATATTACGATGCCTACTTATTTTTGGTTTAAATCATTGAAAAGTCAAAGATATTTTATTCAATTTACTACATATCATTATTTATAGAATACAAAAATAATTTCGTGTATTAAATAAACCATAGTACGGTACCTACTGACAGACTCCCAAATCTTTAATATTTCAGCATGCAATGTATGATTGTTCTATTTTTTATTTAAAAAATGTTTATTCATTTGGAATAGTTCAAAAAAAGAATAAAATGGAAGTTCAAACAAAAAAAAACTTATCTAAAAATCAGATTTTGATAATTTTACAGTCCATGCGAAACTCACAAGTAATTTTTAATTTAGTGGGGGTTTAAAAATTTTGTCCACCAAATATTATCCAGAAATTGAAAAAAATAAATAGTTATGAATTTTGCATTATTATCATGTTGAGTTTATGATGCATACTTTTTTTAGGTTTACATCATTGAAAATGTAGGATATTAAATTCAATTTATAATACACACTTATTATTTGTTAAAGAGTATTCTTTTTTTTTAATTCAACGACTATAATCAATTTACTTAAATATCTAAAGGTGCTTATTAAATATTTTCTAGGATTGTATTTGGACATTGCTATCGCATTCTAGTATTTAAACAGTAATAGAACAATATAAATATTTTTTATTTATGATTGTATTAAGATATAATCTTAATCGTCTATTTTTAAAAATATCATATTAATGGTTGAGATTGTTTTGGCGGTATGTGATCAAAATTTTTGATAAGAAGTCTCTTACGCTTATTATATATAAGGATATATATATATATATATATATAATGTTTAGCTAATCTAACTCATATATTTATCATCGGTATCAATGACACAAGATCATTATACTCGGCAAGAATAGGAAAATCATTTCACAATCTATTAATAGTTGTAATCTTTTGAAATTCTTAAATCCATATAAACAACTTTATTCTTGTAAAAAATATACTACTAGATTTTTACAGATTTGTAATATTTGAGCACGAATTTAAATGTTCATATTTTAAAAAGGAGTAAACGTTTATGAACATAAACTCAATAGTGAGCTTATAAATTCGTGATATGATCCAATTATTTAATAAACTTACAAACACACTGATAGGGATAAATAAATTATGATTGTATAATACTGCATTAATTGTACAAGCTGTGGGCTGCTAGGCCCAATAAAAAGATATATGAAACTCAGACCAGAAAGGTTAAGCCTGATGGACCAGATCAGGCCTGATGGAATAAAAAAGGCCCAAAAGCCCTAATTATTAATTAATTTCGTAATTAATTAATAAGGGAAAAATCAGCTATTGAGAAGAGTCCCGATAAGGATATAAATCCTTATAGATTAGCCTCAAGGGGACCTAAAAGGATAAGGAATCAGCTTCCTACTTCCTAGGACTCCTAAGTCTATCCTAATTCAGAGGCTTGTCCACCAAGTCTCCTATACCAAGTCCAATTCAAGGACTCCCACATCTATATAAGGGGTCTCACCCCCACCAATCAGAACTACGTTTTTTGACTTGATTCTCTAATTCACAGAGATACGTAGGCATCTCGTAAAGGCAGATTGAGTCACGAAACACGAGAGCAGCCATTAAAGGCCTTGAGCTCCCGAATCTTAGTATTAAATACAGCAAGTAATGACCTTGATTTCTTATCCATAACATTTGGCGCCGTCTGTGGGAAGCAATAACAACCATGGCGAGAACACGGAGAACAATTGGAGCTCTAGAGAAAGGAACACCATCAGAGACAACCCAGGTGATTTCATCAACCGTGGAGGTTCCTCCCCATTCAACTTATGCATCTACTCAGGGGGAAGCCCAGACAGGGGCAACTCAACCTCAGCCACAAGGGACAACTCCCCCGACTATTCAAGGTACGAATCCTCAAGTTCAGCAAGTACATGTACCTGTGAATTCTCGACCCGTCGGGTATGAATATTCAACTGTTGTTACTACTAACCCCCCTTATGGGATGCCCCTTCACCCTGAGGTTGGAGGAAGCGGATATGCTGGGCGAAGCGAAGCACGAGGGCGGTCGCCCCCCTATATACGAGGTTTGGGTCCTATCCCTGAGGATCGGGAATTTTCTGGTCCATACACTGAGAGAGACTCCGAATCTTCGGATGATGAAGTGGCCCCGAGAAGGAGGCGCCCTGGAAAAGAACCAATAGCCGATGGAAGGCAACGCCCCCAAAGCACCCCAGGGGCGAATCCCCAAGAAGTGCAGGAAAAGATCAGGGCTCATGAGGCTGAAATCCAAAGGCTGAGGCGTGATTTGGAGGCTCACCAAGCCACCAGACCCCACATACCTCCTAGGGGGAGAAATCCTCCCCCTATCATAGACCTGGATGGTCCGGTAAGAAGAAGGGCTGCTGTCCCAAGAACTGATCCGAGCAATCTCCTTCCCCTTGGAGATCCTGATGATCCAACTCCACCCTTCACAGAAGAGATAATGAATACCCATGTCTCAAGGAAATTCAAGATGCCCACTATCAAAGCCTATGATGGCACGGGAGACCCCGCTAATCATGTTAGGACATTCTCTAATGCACTGCTGCTGCAACCCGTGAATGATGCTATAAAATGTCGGGCCTTCCCTCAAACCCTGTCGGGTATGGCTCAAAGATGGTACAGTCGCCTACCCCCCAATTCTATTGGATCATTCAGAGAACTAAGTCAGGCTTTTATTAAGCAATTCATCAGTGGAAGAGTCCATGAGAAAAGTTCAGCATCTCTTATGAGTCTTGTGCAAGGAGCTAAGGAATCCTTAAGAGATTACCTGAATCATTTTACAAAGGAGGCTTTAAAAGTCCCAGATCTTGATGATAAGGTAGCCATGATAGCATTGCAACAAGGAACTAGGGATGAGTTTTTTAAGATGTCTTTGGCCAAACGACCCCCTGAGAGCATGTTGCAGCTCCAAGAGAGGGCATGGAAGTATATCAAGGTTGAAGAAAGTATGAGGAAGACCGTAGTAAGTAATGAGCCCATTGGAGGCAAGAAACGAAAAACTGATTTGGAGTATATCGCTAAGGACAAATATCCTAGAACCGAACAAAACCCTGATTCAACCCCCAAGAAGGGAGGACCTGGGCAAAAGTTCACTGAATACGCTAAGCTGAATGCTCCCAGAAGTCAGATTTTGATGGAGATTGAGAAAGACAGAGATATTCGCTGGCCTAAGCCCTTGAAGGCTGATCCCGCCAAGCTAGATAGGGGCAAGTATTGCAGGTTTCACAAAGATGTTGGCCATGACACCGATGAGTGTAGGCAATTGAAAGATGAAATTGAGTTTATGATTCGAAAAGGAAGATTGAATAAGTATACTGGAGATGGAGGGGACAGAAATAATAATGGAAGGAAGAACTTTGAAGATCGTAGGAGGGACCAAGATGATCAGGGGCGGAATCCCCAACCTAGAGGACCAGTTATAAACACCATTTATGGAGGGCCGAGACCTCAAGGGCCTGTGATAAACACGATCTTTGGAGGTCCAACTGCTGTTGGATTGTCCAAAAATTCCAGAAAGGCATATACTAGAGAGGTTATGCATATTGTTGGAGAAGCCCCGAAGAGGGCCAGGACAGAAGTAACATTGGCTTTTGATGATTCCGACCTAGAGGGTGTGAAGTTTCCCCATGACGACCCGCTGGTCATAACACCAATAATAGGAAATAGCCCGGTTAAGAGGGTCCTTGTGGATAATGGTGCTTCTGTGGATATCTTGCTCCATGACACCTTTCTAAGGATGGGGTATAACGACTCCCAGTTAACACCAACCGACATGCCGATATATGGATTTGCTGGAGTAGAATGTCCTGTGGAAGGGATAATCAAGTTGCCAACCACCATAGGTACGGAGCCAAGGCAAGCAACGCAGATGCTGGATTTCGTAGTGGTAAAGGCTAGTTCAACTTATAATGCTATCATGGGGAGAACAGGGATACATGCCTTCAAGGCAGTCCCCTCTTCCTACCATTCAGTCATGAAGTTTCCCACCCGAAACGGGATTGGAGAAGAGAGAGGAGATCAAAAAATGGCTAGAAGCTGTTATGTGGCCTCTTTGAGGGCAGATGGAGTCGGGGGGCAGGTTCTTCCTATTGAAGATATGGATGTTCGAGAAAATGATGAGAATAGAGGAAGGCCAGCAGAAGAATTGGTTTCGGTTCCTTTAGATCCCAAGAATCCTGAGAGGATGACTTTCATTGGAGCCACATTAGAGGAGCCCCTTAGAGGGAAGTTAGTGAAATTTTTGCAAGAAAATAGTGATGTGTTTGCATGGTCAGCAGCTGATATGCCAGGCATAGACCTGGAGTTAATTACTCACAAGCTAAACGTGGATCCAAGTCGGAAGACAGTGAAACAAAAGAAAAGAAATTTTGCCCCGGAAAGACAAGAGGCTATAAAGCAGGAAGTGGAAAAGCTCTTAGAGGCTGGTTTCATTGAGGAGATTCAATTTCCGGAGTGGTTAGCAAACCCTGTAATGGTGAAGAAGGCTAATGGAAAGTGGAGGATGTGTATAGACTTCACCGATCTGAATGATGCATGCCCCAAAGACTGTTTTCCGCTGCCTAGAATTGATACTTTGATTGATGCCACCGCTGGACATGAGATGCTGAGTTTCATGGATGGGTTTAGCGGATACAACCAGATCAAAATGTATAAGGATGACATTCCAAAGGTATCATTTATCACTGACTTTGGTGTTTATTGTTATCTTGTTATGGCGTTTGGTCTCAAGAATGCAGGAGCCACCTATCAAAGGTTGGTGAATAAAATTTTTAAGGATCTTATTGGGAAGACTATGGAAGTCTATGTTGATGACATGCTAGTCAAGAGTCTAGTAAAGACTGATCATATAACCCATTTGAGGGAAGCTTTTGAGGTCCTGAGGTACCACAAGATGATGTTGAATCCCACGAAGTGTGCTTTCGGAGTAGGATCTGGAAAATTCTTGGGATTGATGGTCTCAAAGAGGGGAATTGAGGCTAACCCCGATAAAATAAAGGCAATCCTGGACATGGAACCCCCAAAAACTGTCAAGGATGTTCAGAAACTCACAGGAAGGGTTGCTGCGCTAGGACGATTCATCTACAAGTCAGGAGACAAGTGATTGTCATTCTTCAAGTCATTAAAGAACATTAAAGACTTTGTATGGAGTGAGGAAAATCAGAAGGCATTTGAAGAGCTAAAGAAGTATATGGGCCAGGCCCCGTTGTTGGCCAAGCCAGTTCTGAGTGAAGTTTTATTCTTGTACTTGGCTGTTTCAGAAAGCGCCTTGAGCGCGGTGTTGGTTAAGGAGGAACTGAAAGTCCAGAAACCCGTATACTATGTCAGCAAAATTTTGCATGGTGCTGAGTTGAATTATTCAGCCATTGAGAAATTCGCTTTAGCCTTGGTAATGGCTTCAAGAAAGCTGCGTCCTTATTTTCAAGCTCACCAAATTGAAGTGCTAACAAATCAGCCACTGAGAAATATCATTCACAGTCCCAAGGCAAGTGGGAGACTGATTAAGTGGGCAATAGAGTTGGGAGAGTTCGATCTCAAGTATAAGCCACGTACGGCCATAAAAGCCCAGGCACTAGCTGACTTCGTGGTGGAATGTACCATACCCAACCAAGAAGTCGGGGGGCAGGAAGATACCATACCTCAAGACAAGGGAGTCGACAATGGGGACAAGGAGAAAGAATATTGGGTTCTCTATTTTGATGGAGCATCAAAAACAAATTCCAGTGGAGCAGGGTTGGTTTTGCAAAGCCCTGATGGATTCTTAATTGAGTATGCCATGAAGCTAGACTTCCCAACCACAAACAATGAGGCAGAGTATGAAGCCCTGATTGCTGGCCTTGGTCTAGCTGGGACACTTAGAGTCAAAAACTTAAAGGTCCGTGGAGACTCGAAGCTGATCATATCCCAGGTAAAGGGAGAATTTGAGGCGAGAGATGATACGATGGCTAAGTATGTTTGCCTAGTAAGGGCTGTGATGACCCAATTTAATGAATGCCATGTTGAACACATTCCAAGGGAAGAAAATGCTAAAGCAGATGCGCTATCAAAGTTTGCTTCATCTGAGATTGAAGAAAGTTCAGGGAGTGTGTACTTCCGTGTTTTGAAGACACGAAGCATAGATGTTAAGCTTGTGGCTCCCGTAGGCTTGGGGACGTCATGGATTGATCCCATCAAGGCTCACATTCAGACCGGTTGGTTGCCAAATGATGCAACTGAAGCACGGAAGTTAACTGTTCGGGCACTAAGGTACTCTTTGATAGATGGGATTCTTTACAAAAGATCTTTCGTGGTTCCCTACTTGAGGTGTCTCAGGCCCGATGAGGCACGCTTGGCTCTTGAAGAAGTGCATGAAGGTATTTGTGGACAACACTTGGGAGGCAGGGCCTTGGCTCATAAGATAACCCGTTTAGGCTTCTATTGGCCAGAAATGATGGCTGATGCCAAAGAATATGTAAAGAAGTGTGATCGCTGTCAGAAACATGCACCAGTGGCCAGACAACCCCCCGAGATGCTGACCTCTATCAACTCACCTATTCCCTTTGCTATGTGGGGGATGGATATTCTAGGGCCTTTTCCTATGGCCACAGCACAAAGGAAGTTTCTGATTGTAGCCATTGATTATTTCACTAAGTGGATTGAAGCCAAGCCCTTGGCCAAAATCACAACTAAACAGGTTGCACAATTCCTGTGGGAAAACATTATGTGCCGATATGGAATTCCCCGTATCCTCGTCACTGACAATGGAACACAATTCAACAACGAGGAATTCAAGAAGTATTGCGAAGAAAATGAAATTGAGTTACGGTTCACCTCTGTGGCTCACCCGCAAGCCAATGGGCAAGCGGAGGTAGCAAATCGGATAATCCTGGATGGACTAAAGAAGAGAATCGAAAAGTCAAGAAATAATTGGGTGGATGAGATACTTCCCATATTATGGGCCTATAGGACTACCTGTAGAGTCACGACAAATGCAACTCCTTTCATGTTGGCATATGGGGCAGAAGCAGTAGTTCCCGTGGAGATATCACATTCCTCTCCAAGGATTCGGGCTTTTGATGAAAAAGAAAATGAGGAAGGGCAGAAGTTAGCCCTGGATTTAATCGATGAAGTGCGAGATAAAGCACACGCAAAGATAGTAGAATATCAGAAAAAGGCTTCATTCTACTACAACCTAAGGGTTAAAGAGAGGTTTTTTAAACAAGGTGACCTAGTCTTGAGAAAAATAGAGGCTTCTGGTGTCGGACAGAAAGGAAAGCTTGCCCCAAATTGGGAAGGGCCGTATAGAGTCAAGAGCGTTCAGGGTAGAGGAACCTACAAGCTGGAGACTATGGATGGTTTTGAAGTCCCGAGAACCTGGCACGCACAAAACCTGAAGGTTTACTACGTGTAAGATGGTCGAAGTACGATTCTCACTTGTCATTATGACAAGTAGGTTTAAAAGCACCTTGAAGCTTTGTTTGCATAGTATTTTTCTTTTTTAGCTATTATAGATCAGGGTCGAACCCATATTAGTAAGGTTTTGGAAAACCAGACTTGAAATTGAAGAGTTCGAAATTATTTCAACCTATGGATGTTTGAGTTGTGATAATACTTGTGTGGCCCATTAAGCCAAGTTTGAATATTAAAGTATCGGAAAAATGAAGGAGAGAATGCAAATAAGGAAAGTAGCATAGCCCCGCAGGGTAATAAGTTTTAATACAAACAAAAGTCCAGACATAAATTAAGGATAAAATTACAAAATAGAAAAACTACTCCTCCATGCGGGAGCCTTCATTCTCTTTCTCCTTATCAGCGCCTTCAGCATCCTTCGCAGGAGAAGCGGGAGGAGAAGCAGTGTTAGGATCCAAGATGCGATCATCTGGCTGAGGAGAGTCGAAGAGGGCGTCTATGCTGTCCTCTGACTCAGCCTGCTCAGGACTTATAAAGTCCTTAGGGTCGACTAAGCCCGGGTACTTCTCAGAAACAGCCTTCACGGCCGCATCCCATCCCTGAGTGAACTGTAGGGAGTAAAGACCCTCATCATGAATCTCCATGAGATTCTTAAACTTGTCAGAATCCATGTAGTCATCAATGAGCTTATCCTTATCGCTCCTAAGTTTCACCAGCTCGGAATGAGCCTTAGCCAACTCCTCTTTCTTCGTGTCTAGCTTCTTCTCTAGGACCTTGGCTCTCTCCTCCCACTTCTTCATCTCCTTTTCAAAAACATCAGAGTTACCCTTCCAAGATCTAGCCTGATGTAGGGCCGCCTGGAAATAGGTATTACTCTGCAAAGAAATATGTATGAGTTGGCGCAAATTTATTGGGATACAAGAAAAGTTGAAATTCACAAAAGGAAGAGAAGAAAAAAGAAAATTACCGCAGCTTGGGCTTGAGAGCCCAGAAGCTCAATAGTCTCGACATCACTCCCCGTAACAATGTCAGTGAAATCATGGGGAGTGATGGAATGGTACGACCAATCCTTGGCATGTTTGGTGGATCCAACCACCGTATCGCTCCTCCTGAAGCCCCAGTTAGGCCTGAAGGAATGTGCCTTAAGTGGAGGATCCACATCGTCCCCCAGCTCGACCACCGGGACGTGGGGCTTAAGGAAAGTAGGACCGTCAGGTTTGCTCCTGGGATCCCTGTTTAACTTGGCCCTCTTCTGGCGGCTAGATTCCCCCTCCTTGGGCCTATTGACGTTATTAATAGCCTCACAAGCTGAAAGGAAAAGCAGAAGGAATATTAAAATCCAGAAAAAAGAAAAAGTACGGTTAAAGAGAAGGAAAAATAATTTCGCAGGTATAAGTTTACCCTTATCACTGGCCTGGGAGAGACCAACTTTCTTCAAGGAAAACTCCTCTAAAAGGGTCCAGGTGTCTGTTTTCCCATCGTCTGAAATTAAGGCTTGGTAGGCCACCTCCTCCTCATCAGTTAATCTGATGCTACCAGGACTACCATCTGATACTTTGCAAAATGGCCTACGGAAGAGTGTGGCCCAATCACCCCCAGCCCAGGTCAGCCTAACAAACTCATCCCTCCATTTAGGGTTGTTCTCGACTATAGAGTTACTATCAAAGATATGGGGAATTTTGGGCCGTTGGCGAATTAAAACCCAGCCCGGCTGACTCATGGAACTATTATAGAATTGGAAAACTTTCCTAAAGACTGCTACGGAAAGAGGAAAGCTATTCCTGAGACAAAGGACCATGAAACAGATAATGTTCCTCCAGGCGTTAGGAGGGAGTTGACAAGGGTTGATTCGTACATCGGCCAGTAAACGAGGAATAAATTCATGAAATGGGAACCTAAGACCTGCGGTCAGGGCTCCTCGATAAATGAACAGGGTATCCCCCTCCCAATTACAAGTCCTATCCCCAGGGGCGGCTGGAGTGATCCTAAGGTGGGGTGGAAGTCTGTACAGGGTATTCATAGACTCTATCCTACCATCTAACTCATGAAAAGTGTTACCATGATTATACGAATCTAACTCAGACAGAGAAGGATATTCATCACCTCTCGAGTTAATCATATCAATGAGGGAAGTATATGGAGATTGAATTTGGATATTTGTACCTCTCTTAGAGACATTCATCTTCTGCAAACGAGCTAGGTCACGGTCCGCCATTAATATGCTTCGGTTGAAGGCTTGAAACCCAGAAATACTTGAGAATGGAGGAGCTGCGGTGGCTTTGGTCGCCGGAAATCGCCTTCAAAAGGGAGAACTTTAGAGAAAAATGTGAGATGAAATGAGAAGTGGGAAGTGAAGTGAGGATTCTCACTCCACACTACACTTATATAGGCGAAAAGCTCGGAATACGAGGCGTTTTTAGGCCCATTTAGCCAGGCCCAACCTAAAGGCCCATCTACAAGAAGTATCAGGAACAATCTAGAAGCTCCTGTGGAATTTAAAAAGTCAAAAATCGACCAGAACCTTAATATGGTTCGATCAGAGTCCTGATCGATGCAAAAGAGAGTCCTGATCGATATCTTATTCGAACAGGAGGGAAGAAATCCCCTAAGATCGATCAGAGTCCTGATCGACAGAGAAGAGAGTCCTGATCGATATCTTATTCGAACAGGAGGGAAGAAATCTCCTAAGATCGATCAGAGTCCTGATCGACAGAGAAGAGAGTCCTGATTGATATGCTATTCGAAAAGGAGGGAAGAAATCCCCTAAGATCGATCAGAGTCCTGATCGACACAGAAGAGAGTCTTGATCGATATCTTATTCGAACAGGAGGGAAGAAATCCCCTAAGATCGATCAGAGTCCTGATCGACGGAAAACAGAGTCCTGATCGATATTCCATTCGATCAGAATGGTCGAGAGCCATTTAATTCGTTCAGAGTCCTGATCGAAATCGATCAGGAATCCTGGTCGATTAAGCCCGTGTAGCAATCGACTAGGGTGTCACTTTGAAGGCCAATTCGGTCAGAATCCTGATCGAAATCGATCAGGAATCCTGTCGACCAGAGTGTAAGATCCTGAGCTAATTCGATCAGGATCCTGATCGATTTTGTCTGCATCCTGATCGATTTCGAATGCATTCTGATCGATTTTAAGCCAGAAAATTAAGGATAAGTCCCGGGAAATTAGGGAAAAATCCAGAAAATTAAGGATAAGTCCCGGGAAATTAGGGAAAAATCCAGAAAATTAAGGATAAGTCCCGGGAAATTAGGGAAAAATCCAGAAAATTAAGGATAAGTCCCGGGAAATTAGGGAAAAATCCAGAAAATTAAGGATAAGTCCCGGGAAATTGGGGAAAAATCCAGAAAATTAAGGATAAGTCCCGGGAAATTAGGGAAAAATCCAGAAAATTAAGGATAAGTCCCGGGAAATTAGGAAAAAATCCAGAAAATTAAGGATAAGTCCCGGGAAATTAGGGAAAATCCAGAAAATTAAGGATAAGTCCCGGGAAATTAGGGAAAAATCCAGAAAATTAAGGATAAGACCCGGGAAATAAGGGAAAAATCCCAGAAAATTAGGGAAAAATCCAGAAAATAAGGAAAAAATCCCGGAAATAAGGGAAAAATTCCTGGAAATTAAGATAATTCCTGAATAAAAGGAAAAATTCATTGTAAATGTGTAGG
This sequence comes from Apium graveolens, assembly GCF_009905375.1. Taxonomy (NCBI): domain Eukaryota; kingdom Viridiplantae; phylum Streptophyta; class Magnoliopsida; order Apiales; family Apiaceae; genus Apium; species Apium graveolens. The sequence continues at coordinate 208,165,612 of NC_133656.1, forward strand.
TCGCTCCACACTTTACGGAAAAACGAAACCCTGTAAGGGAACAAATAGACTTAACTTCTGCGAAACCTAATCAATGTTTCCCAAAAGTTGGGGGGCAAATGATAGGGATAAATAAATTATGATTGTATAATACTGCATTAATTGTACAAGCTGTGGGCTGCTAGGCCCAATAAAAAGATATATGAAACTCAGACCAGAAAGGTTAAGCCTGATGGACCAGATCAGGCCTGATGGAATAAAAAAGGCCCAAAAGCCCTAATTATTAATTAATTTCGTAATTAATTAATAAGGGAAAAATCAGCTATTGAGAAGAGTCCCGATAAGGATATAAATCCTTATAGATTAGCCTCAAGGGGACCTAAAAGGATAAGGAATCAGCTTCCTACTTCCTAGGACTCCTAAGTCTATCCTAATTCAGAGGCTTGTCCACCAAGTCTCCTATACCAAGTCCAATTCAAGGACTCCCACATCTATATAAGGGGTCTCACCCCCACCAATCAGAACTACGTTTTTTGGCTTGATTCTCTAATTCACAGAGATACGTAGGCATCTCGTAAAGGCAGATTGAGTCACGAAACACGAGAGCAGCCATTAAAGGCCTTGAGCTCCCGAATCTTAGTATTAAATACAGCAAGTAATAACCTTGATTTCTTATCCATAACACACACATAACTACGACGTTTACAAAAAAGTAGTGAATTAGTTTCATAATTTTTACGTGAATTAGCATACGAGTTTCACAATGAATATTAATGTAAACCCATGTGAGCGATTCAAATTGTGCCGTATTTTCACGAGAATTTTATACGTTGTATCATAACGCTCATGAAATAACGTAAATATCATCTTTTAAGCATGGAGAATGTCTTCATTCAATGATTAAGTTCTAAACTTTTAGGACCAGATAACTCGAAAGCGATTTGACATATTTTTTATCTCAAAAAGATCAAAAAGTGTTGCAGAGGTAACATAGCACCTTACAAAATGGGTGTTGGTTATATTTCACATGTACAGAAATATCAACATAGTCTGATTTTGCAGTATACACATCATATACACCATTTTATTTGTATTTCTAAAATATGTATTTTTATCGCCATCAAATTTTTTTATTACATGACGGAATAGCTCGATCTGCTAAATTAATCTTTTTCTCTCATATACGAAGCAAGAAATCTTATCGGTATAAGATTAAGGATGTTGTTAGCGATATCAAGCAAACAAATATGATTTAATAGGCAAGTTCTTCCTCTCTAGTCTAATTTCCTTCTCCAACTGATAATATTAATATGAGGTACAATGATATATTTCTCTTCTTTTTATCTGTCTTCTGATCGAATTTAACTTATTCTTTGCTACAGGAAATACCTATGATGGCTTAAACAAGTTGGAGAGTTAATAAGAAAGTAGATTAGAGAAATTAAAGTTATCGCCGTCAGAATTTATTATTTGAAGATGGAATTTTGAGCTGCTAAGGTAATCTTTTCCTCCCGTATACGAAGCAGGAAATCTTATCAGTATAAGATTAAGGATGTAGTTAGCGATATCAAGCAAAGAAAAATGATTTAATAGGTAAGTTTCTTCCTCCTAAGTTAATTGTCTTTTTCAACTGAAAATATTAATATGAGGTACAATGATATCTTTCTATTCTTTTTATCTGTCTTCCACTTATTCTAATCGAATTTAACTTATTTTAGTGTGATACATGAAATACATATGATAGCTTAAACAAGTTGGAGGGTTAATAATAAAGTAGATTAGAGAAATTAAAGTGTAGTAGATACATAAATCTAGTTATCTAGTTATATTACAATTTTAGTATTCTAAAAGGAATACTTATCATGATTTATATCATATTTTAAGAATATAATGAAATACATAGATGTTGCAAACGATAACTTAGAGATATCAGGATATAGATGTCATAAATGGAAACTTAGAGATATAAGGCATATAGACAGTTAATATTTGTACATCTCAAGCAGAAGTGTTGACTTGCTTCCTAGTTTGATATTCACTTGGTACCCCCACCTCTATACATTAGTTACAAAATGTATGTATCAATATACTCTTGCATTAATTACATATCTTTTCGAGTTAACATATTGTACTAGTATTTATGACCATAAAAATTTAGGTATCTTTTTCAGAGTATGTTCTGATTTCCGGGCATATGAAGATTATCATGTCAAAGTCTAGATATTCTACGAATATTCTAGCAAATAACAACTTAACATGTAAATCGTCACGAGTATAATCATCAATTATATTTCCTCCATCGCATCCAATTGTTAACATTTGTGAGTGTACGTAAACTAAGAAAGCTTAAAAGAGTATTAAAATAGTACAAATTAGTGGGGTCCACCATAGAAAAATATTTTATTAAAAAATTATTAACAAATTAATAAAATATTGCGGAATGAAAAGTGTTAAAATGAAAGGTTCCAGAGGGAATATAATTATCCATTATTAAATTTGAATAATATATATACTGATCATTAAAAAAATTAAATAGCAAAAACAAAATACGAGTACATAACTTAACTTAGCTTGATCACTGTTATATTTTAATCTACTATGAGTGGGTAAATAATTTACCGATTCTCATTCTAAGATAGAGGAAGACCATGCATGTAGCCTTAAATTATAAAAATATATAAGGAACAACAAGAAGATAAGAAATTACTAAGTTTTGATCGAACTCGACTATGAAATTGTGATTTTTATGATAATGTCCTCTTCAAGCGCTGCAACTCGATGAACTGGGGCTTAGTCTCGATGAAAAGTTGAGGTGGAAGACCCTGTAAGGTAATCATCAGTTTTGAGGTCATTGAGATGCCTTGTTATGATATTCACCATAACTCTATTCCTATCTGCAGGATTATTTGATGGTTCAGGGGCACTACTACCGCTAGCAAACATTGTAATATCAGTTGTTGTTGCTACTGTAGATTGATTACCCGTATTCCTAGTTGATATTTCAACCCCAGTCTCACTTCTTGATCTGTTACTTTGAGGATTCTGGAAAAATCAATGACACATAAAATTTAGATATAAAAATTATTTTTTCAAAGCCAATATATACCAGTAAATATTAAAATTTTGGAACATGAATATATAATCAAATCATACTTGTAAATTATTATATGCATCAATGACTTAAAAACATATGAAAACTTAAAAGTTATAAGTAAATGTTAATTTTCTTTAAAAAAAATAAATTAACAGAATTTGGAAAGTTAACGATGGATATTGTTGATTTACACATGTATCTAAAACATATTGTAATATTATTAAAAAATATAATATACATTTAATCATAAAATCAATGTTATTCTCTAATATTGTTGGCAATTAAAATTTGAAAATATATTTAGTTTGGTCAGAAAAATGCAAGATTGCAAGTAAAATCATGAGTTAATATATGCATGCAAGGGATACTTACGGAAGTTACCCTTCTACGCTTCGGTTTTGGAGGTTTCGTTGTTGCATCCATCACTTGAATCAGCTCATCAAACTAATCAACCAGTCATGTAAAATATAGGGGGTTATAGCTTATAACATGATTTTCATGGAACAATAATAGTACATTTGAGATGTTCAGATTAAAAACTTACATAAAGTATATGAAAAAACAAAATATATTATGTTGTACATATATTCACACAATCAAGGAAGATAGATTGCAACATAAGTTTTTTACCTGGTTGACGATTTTGTCAAATTTTCTATGACATTTGTTTTGTCGATTATCAATATCAGAATCTTCGTTGGGCATTGACATTCCGACAAGAGAAATTACACAAGACCTCTTTTTAGTTTCAGAGTTGATTGGCAGTATGATAATTTTACAGTATGTTTTATGGTACACGATGCAAGAGGTATTTATTGTGCATTATATAGGGAATGAACTTTTTGAATTGGATGATGTTTGGATTACATAAATATTGCATCATGACCTATTTATATAATTTTGAATAAATTATTTCAAATTTAAATTTAATTTTATATTTATTGTTACATAGGAAGCTAGCCTTAATTAAAAATTTAGAAAAAAATATGAAAAAATGTGAATATATGATTTACGACCTTTTTATCGAAATTATTAAATTTGATATATGATCAATTATATTACAACATTGATACATATGATTCAATACTTTGAGAAGCTATTTAAAATTTTAATATGTTAAATTATAGTAAATCGTAGTGTTTCTTACTCGACGGTTTCGATGGTTGTCCTAGACTAATCTTTGAAAAACAAAATGAGTTTAAATAAGAAAAAAAGTAACTACTACATATCGAGAATAACCTTAAACATGAAATTTATCATTGTTAAACACTTTATAATTCACATGTTTATGACGAATAATTTTTTATGAGAAATATTCTAAAAATTAAATTAACAAGTTACCTTTGTTCTTTATCTTAAATTTTCATACTGGTATGATAATTTTTCTATATGGACATAAATGTATGTACTAATCTTTAATAACTAAATCAAATTACAAATTAGCACAAATTTAAATGATAAGTAACTTCCATGCTTCTTCCTTTATTTGACTAAAGTCTCTCTAAATGCAAACCTCATGACCATTGAGCAGTTAATATACATTCATTAAAATTCCACGTTTTTTGTAGGTTGGTCAGTTAATATGTTCATCTTTCTCCTTTACGAAAGATAGATAACGACATTACTATTTACAAAGAGGGATTCCTCACCACAAAGCATGAAGTGACATTTTTCTCGTGAAAATGAAGTAATAATTAAAATTAGTCAAGGAAACACACAATTAAAATATTATTATTCACATGTAAATGTGGTTGTAACAACCAGTTATATGTCCAAACTTTTAAATATATGATAATCAAAACGTTACAAAATGTTACTTGTTTTGTATTTAAAACCCCCGCGTTTTTACTTCCACTCGTCTTACGTTTCAATAAGTATACGTTTTCTTGAGTTTTTGTTTCAATTAAATATATATCATGATATCCATTTACATCGGCTACACATCATCCTTAGTTCAGCATGTAATTAGTTTCATTTTAGCTGCTGAATAAACATCTTATTAAATAATAAAAAAGAATCTTATAGTGGAGGTTTTTAAGTTATAATTTGTATCTAATATATGAATTCGCAATGCGTATGTATGCTAATTGAATATATAATTTTATTACATCATACTTAGTTCATTATGTAGATTACTCCAGTTAAAAAATTATTCACCGTGTAACTATTTATATTTTGGCTACGGAATCAAAATTTAAAAGTTTTATTTGTATCATATAAATGAGTACTAAAAATTGAATCAATTTAAATTAATTAGCAAGCTTAAAAATCAAACTATATATCACGAACCGTGGGCCTTCTACGTCCACGGTCTGAACCGACGAATCGAAGTAACTTTATACATATGATAATTTCTAAAAAATTAAATTGTATATCATAAAATTATACAATATATTTTTATTTTGCTGATGAAACGAGTTCAAAATGTCTGAAATCAAACTCAGATAACGAATTCAAAATGGAGATAAATTTTTGTGTAAATATATCTATGTTTTCATACAATACATGACTATTAAAGGAAATTTGCAGGTTGAGGTCTCGTGTAGGCAATGCGTTTATGTCATAATTATCAATATTAAGAATTAAGATACAATTAAGGTTCATAAAAGTACGTGGTACTATTTATTATAGTTATTGGTATTTATTATTATCAGCTCTTACTTTTATGATCTTTCTTATAAATATAGTTTCTTACTTATTTTATTTTTTCTTTATTATTCTAAATTTTAGCTTGTATATGAATATATTATTATTAAAAAGTAAAATATAAAATCATGAAAATTATATGTAAATATTAAAATATCAACTACTTACATTCACGAGCAATGTTACACAAAATCGGTATTCGGTCAAGATCGGTGACACGACTTTGTAAGAATTAATCGTTGAATTGGGGATTAATCCGTTGAAAAATCGGAAGAAATTTCATATTAATAAATATTTATATATACATCCAAAAATATATAGACTCAATCAACCAAACCAAATAATTAGTAATATAAAAGTAAGAAAAGGTTTCATCTTACTTTCATACAAACACATACCAATCACTCAAGCCATCACTTAAAAACTCGTCTGTTTCCCCTCTCTCTCTCTCTCATATATGCATCTCCTCTCCTGCTTCTTTCATGTATATGTATACACGTAAGCAAATCAACCGACTTTTCCTTTCTTTCCTCTTCTCTCTCTAATGTATTACGATATCATGAATTTTTTAACTTGTTTGACTGATTTTACCCAATTTGAATCCGATTATGACTCGATACTGCTAAACGATTTTATGTTGCGATATGGCCAATTTATATTTGAATTGATCGATATATGTAACACTGTTCACGAGTGATAACCTAAAATAAAACAAAAAAAAATAACACTTTTGATTTTAAAATGTTCGGTTTCCTTAAGGTAAGTGTTGTGCAAGACATGCCTGTACAATAACAAGACTTAGTCAAATTGACAATTTTAAGTAAGTTGTATGATAATCTATGTTTGTATTGTGTATTGTAACAATTAAGTCTGTAAAAATATTCAAGGGAAGACTGGAGTCTTTTTCTGTAAACAGTATCAAGCCTAAAAATTGGAATGCCAAATATGAAAATAAGAGCTTCTGTTCGTAAAATTTGTGAAAAATGTCGACTATATTTGGAAGAAGATCAAGAAGATCATGCCTCAGAAGAATTGTGAAGAAACTTGGAGTTGAATAAATCTGTTTTGGGAAAAATATTCTAAGTCAAGTTCTCTACAAGTCACAGATTAAGTATTATAGAGAAGTCATTCGAGAACTCCAGAATGACTTATCAACAAGTCAGGAAAAGCTACTAGAGAACTCAGAGATATCGACAAGCCAAATTGAAGACATGAAGAATGGAGATATCGACAAGTCATTTCTTCACTAGAGAACTCTAAGATATCGATAAGTCTATTTGTCACTAGAGAATCAGAGTTATCGATAAGCCAACTTGTCATTAGAGAACTCAGAGTTATCGATAAACCAAAGTGAATACATGTAGATATAAGATCTCAACAAGCCAAATTCTCTTATAGAGAACTCAGAGACTTCGATAAGTTAAAACATTTATAGAGTGATTAGAGATCTCGATAATCCAATATACTTATCGAGATGCCAAGTTCTCTAGATACAAAACTGGATATCTCGAGGTAAAACTCAAAGTACAAAGTGCAGACCAATTCAATATCCAAGATTATCAAGCAACAAATAATCTAATCAGTTGGATTGACAAATCTACAAAAGTAGCTTGAAGAGTACAAAATCAAAGGCCAAGATTAACTGGAAAAGTAAAGTCACAGGCGTGCAAGATTAGCAAAGATACACTAAGCCATAAATAGAAAGATTTGGTTATCCAAAAATAGGGTTTAGTACATGCTATTGCATGCTGTGTAAAAACCAGTGTTTATTGTTCTATAAAGTAAACACTAGATGCTTTGTTTAGTAGTAACAATTTAGATCAGAAAAATCTTGTATTCTCTTAAGAAAGAAGCTAAACTCTTTATCAACAAAGAGCCTAGAAATTTTATAGCAAAATATTCTTAATTTTAATATAAAATTAAGTGAGTTTTGAAAGATTTGTGTTCACTGTTTTATATGTCTAACTTCAGCACTAAAACATTTAACTACAATATTTTAATTTACATTGTTAATCACCATAAACACTTCAAGAAAATCAGAAAAACACAAAAACATATTCACCCCCCCTCTGTGTGTGATTCATTACCTAACAAGTGGTATCAGAGCAAAATCTGAAAGTAAACAGATTCAAGATCTTGGAAGAATGATTACAGAGAAAATCAGTAGCATCAAAATCCCTACTTTTGATAAGACTAGCTACACTATTTGGAAGAAGAAATTATTGCTATTTATCAGGATGGCCAATCCATTATATTTTCAGATTCTTAATAATGGGCCTTTCACTCCTATGGTAAGAGTTTAGGAATCTATAGACGGAGATATAGTCATTCCAGCTTATTATGCTCCTAAAGATCCTTCAGAGTACACTGAGCCTGAGAAAGAAAAAGTCTCCCCAGACAGTGGCTTGCAGCTGATCTTGATGGAGTCACTTGACAATGTAATGTACAATAATATTATCAACTGTGACACTGTTAAACAGATCTGGGAGAAGATTGAAATATTTTGTGAAGGAACAGAGAAAGTTAGGTCAAATCAAAGAAGGATATTAATTTCACAGTATGAGGGTTTCATGGCTAAGCCAAAGGAAAGTATTAGTGATGTGTTTGAAAGATTTAACAAGCTGATTAATGACTTGCAACTGTATGATAAATATTATGAAGCTGAAGAAGTGAATTTGAAGTTTTTGGTCACACTCCCTGATCATTTGGAACATAAAATTTTAGCAATCAGAGAAGGAAGAGACTTGAGCAGAATAACTCTGGAAGTCCTATATGGAATCTTAAAAATATATGAATTAGAAATGATTCAAAGGAAATTATTAAGAGCTGGTCAAGGGCATGTTGTACATGGTTCAAGTGCTCTAATTGTCAATGAAAGCCAAACCTCTAATGATGAGCCAAGATCCCAGACTCCAATTACCTCAACAAGTGAGCAAAGAAACAATGATTCACAAGAACAAGTCATACTGGAATTGGAAGAAGATGAGTTCTACACCCTGGATGAACTCGATGAGTTAGATCAGTCAATGGCCTATCTGGCAAGAAAGTTCTCTAACATTAGAGTAAAGAAGCCAAGATTCTTCAAGGGTAAAGGACAATCATTCAACAAAGACAGCAGCTGGAAAGGAAAAGGGAAGTACACATCTGATAGCAAAAATGGTTACAAAACTGGATATGTTGACATATCAAAGATAAGGTGCTATAACTATGATGAGCTAGGCCATTTTGCTACAGAATGCAGGAAACCCAAGAAAGCAAAGAAAGACAAAGTTTATCTTGAACTGGAAGCAAAGTATGAAGCTCTTCTGAAGAAACAGTAAAGCAAAGCCTATATTGCAGAGGGAAAGAGTTGGGATGATTCTGATAATGATGAAGATGAGGAAGTTAGAAATTATGTATTTATGGCCTTGGAGCAAGGAGAGTCATCCTCATAAAAAACACAGGTACTAACTCTTACCATCATTGTTATAGGATAGAAAATTATGGTGTATTAATTGCTGTATTTACTACTAAGGTTTGGGAGCTTAAGGCCATTAATGGCTGCTCTCGTGTTTCGTAGCTTAACTCTGCCTTTACGAGATGCCTACGTATCTCTGTGAATTAGAGAATCAAGCCAAAAAATATAGTTCTGAGTGGAGGGGTGAGACCCCTTATATAGATGTTGAGAGTCCTTGAATTGGACTAGGGTTAGGAGACTTGTTGAACAAGTCTCAAACTTTGGATAGACTTAAAAGTCTTAGAATCAAGGAATCTGACTCCTTGTGGGTGTAAGTGCCCTCAAGGCTATCTTTTATAGATTTATATCACTGGTAGGACTCATTTAATGAGCTTTTAATCTTCCCTATTTATTAATTAAGAAATTAATAAATATTTAGGGCTATTGGGCCTTCGTTATTCCATCAGGCCTGATCAATGTGTTGACCTTCTTGGTCTGAATGACATACATATGGCCTTCTTTAATGGGCCTTGCAGTCTTAGATGTAATTAATGCAACATTAATGACGTAATTAAGGTTTATTTCACCCCCTATCATTTTCCCCCAAATTCTGGGAAGCCGTTAAAGATTTCGCAGAAGTTAAGTTCATTTGTTCCCGTACAGGGTATCATTTTTGCATAAAGTATGGAGCGACCTACACATTTACAACGATTTGCCTTGTACATGGCTTCAGGGTTATTTTTAGAACCTCCCTATTACTTTCCTTACTTTATTCCTTTTTTTAGGAATTTTCTGGTATTTTTCAGGAATTTTCCCCTAATTTCTGAGATTTTCCCCTAATTTACAGGAATTTTCCCTTAATTTCTGGGATTTCCTCTATTTTTCAGGAATATTCTGATACTCACAAGTATTTTTTCTTTAGTTTTGCAAGAAAATTTTATCAAAAATAATTTTGATGTTTTTCTAATTTTCCTGATTTTTTGGGATTTTTTGCTTATTTTTCCCTATTTTTTTAGCAATTTTTCTGATTTTAGCCCATTTTCTGATTAAATAATCAGAAAATGGGCTTTTTATGTTGCCATGCATCCTAGGCATGTGTCACCCCCGCCTAAGAGACATGTTATCGACAACGCCCCGAAACATTGTGTCCTAGGCGCTGTTGGCTTCCTGCCCATACTTCCGACGCGTGGGTCACCCCCGCCTAGGAGACATCTTGTGAACCACGCTTAGGAATAGTGTCTCCAAGGCGTGGTTGGTTTTCATCCTTCCATAAATCCTAGGCGTGAGTTACCCCCGCCCAGGAAGCAACCTTTGAACCACTCCTAGGAATTATATCTCCTAGGCGTGGTTGGCTTTCATGCCTCAATAAATCCTAGGCGTGGGTCACCCACGCCTCGGAAGCAACTTGTGAACCATGCCTAAGAATTATGCTTCCTAGGCGCGGTTTGGACATTCATTCCTTTAATATATTCTAGGCGTGGGTAACCCCCGCCTAGGAGACATGGTTCCAACCACGCCTCAGAATGATGTCTCCTAGACGTGGTTTGACTTCCTTTATCCTTCAATATATCCTAGGCATGGTAACCCCCATCTAGGAGACATGGTTTTAACCACGCCTAGGAATGATTTCTCTTAGACGTGGTTTGACCTCCACATATTTTTCCTTGTGGTTTTTCAAAAAATTCAGGGTTTTTGGCAAAAAAAACATTCTAGATCCTTCCCGAATTTGGTAGGATACTCTAAAATTCAAATTTTATGAGCTTCCTGCCCTGATAGGCCCATTTCCTTTGGCTCAACAATGGTTGAGCTTCCTTATGGAGGGCTATAAAAAGAGTGGAGTGTGAGTTCATGCCCAACAACGGTTGAGCTTCCTTATGGAGGGCTACAAAAAGAGTGGAGTGTGAGTTCATTTCTCACACTTCACTTTCACAAAAAATTCCCTCTTTGCTTCTTTCTCTCTAAAATATCTTCTTTCCTTTTTTGGCACCACAAGGCGATTTATGGCCTCTTTTGCCGCCGTAGTTGTCGCCGTCTTCTGGGTTTTCTTTGAAGATTTTGTTTGAATCTTCATCTTATTCCCCATCTTCAAGGGTTTTCTGGGCTCTCAAGCACTCTTCGCAAAAATATTAATGGCAGACTCCGACTTTTCCACTCCCAGGTTCCTCAAGCTGCTCCCCGTTCCTCTAGGGCCAGCCGAGGTAAAAAATCTTTAGTTCACTCTTCAGTTATTTCTCTTAGAGATCTTTTAACCGAGTTTGGGGAAGCCTTTCCTAATATATTACACTTAGATGCATATAATAATTCTTCTAGATTTGATTCTGAAAAAGTAGGCACCATAGCTCGTCTTTTGGATATATCTTCTCCCTATAGGGTCGAGGCTCCTGGCCCAACTGACAGGGCTTGTTACCCTAAACCCATGGCTATTCATATATATAAAGAAACCTTTTATGCCGGTTTCCGGCTTCCTCCACACCCCTTTATTTTCCGCCTTTTAGCTGAGGCCCGTGTCTGTCCAACTCAACTCACGCCCAACTCTTGGCGTTTCATTCATTGTTACATGGCCCAATCTCGTAAACACGGTTTTGAGGATAACGTTTGTGTTTTTTCGTTATTTGTTTAAAATTTTAAATTCTTCTGAGGACCAAGGATGGGTCAAAATACTTCATAGATCCTTGGCCCATTCTTGTTTTATTTATGGCACCAACCCCGACTCGTATCCAACTTGGAAGAGCGAATGGTTTTATGTGTATTTAGATTCCGAGGAGGGTTGCGACCATTTTTTCAGGCCCAATTTCTCAAAAAGTATATACGGCTTTTTAAGAGACCTAAAATTGGGAATAGACGAAGATGCGGCCATCAAGGCCATCACAGCTGATAACTTGCATCATTGTGCTCTCATCCTTTCAGAGGGCAATTTGCAAAATTTAGGTCTAAGTGACCTAGATCCCGAGGGTATTTCTTTCCCCTTTTTACTTTATTATTTAACTCCATATTTCTGCCATTCTTTCTTATATATCTGTATATTTTTACAGCTAAGGCGGCTTTGGACGTGATCTTCAAGAAAAGGAAGGCCCGTGCTGCTAAGGGATTTGCAGTTGAGACTCACCACGACAAGCAGGTCAGGATTTGTGACGGCCCTTCGGTCACAGTCCAAGAGACTATCCCTACTTTTATATCTGAGATGCCCCTTAGCCTTGATGAGGATACATCCCCCTTTACCGTGACCCGGGGCCTGCAGAGGAGGGACACAGTTGTGGGGAGCTCTGAGGCAGCCGCTATTTGGTCTGAGAGCGTGGTGACGCCGCGAGACCGGGCTGAGATTGTGGAGTCTTCCGACGATCTCCAGATTGAGCATTTCGGTTCTCAGACAGTGGCCTCGGTATGCTTCTTCCCTTTCTTAAATGTTTATACTTTTTACTGTTCTGTGCACACAACTTATCATGTTTATCATATTGTTTGTAGATGAAAACCTACCTTCAGGCTACCATTTATAACCTGAAGGAGGTGAGGACTAGCCTGACTATCGTCGAAAGGGATAGGGACAGGTATCTTAAGGCCTCAGAGGCTAACTTCACTCGCTTTCGTGAGGTGGAGAAGGATTTGGGTGAAGAAAATGAGAAGGTTCGTAAGCTGGAACTAGATGCTCAGAGGGCTCGAGCTGAAGTGATAGCTGACTACAAAGCATCTCAGGACTTTCAGGAAGTCCTGAATGCCGAGTATGACGCTAACTTTTCCGAGACCTTTGCCAGTTGCTGAGAGCAGATAGTGGAGGAGATCGGGAAGGAGATTACAGAGGTGACCCTTTTATCCTATCAAGTGCCTCCTGTTCCTGTTCCTGGGTCAGGACCTCTTGTTGAGGATATTCCTCTCTCTCCCATTCTGACTACTTATGTTGAGGCCACAACTTCTCCTCCTCGGGATGCTACTCCAATAGAAGACGAGCATGTTCCCCCTCCTACTGCTACTGATGGGGGAAATGATGATGATGATTTGTTTAAGGATCTAGATTAGTTTCTTCTTCTTATTGGCCCATCGTGGCTTTCTATGTATTAACTTATTGTACTTGGAACTTATTACCCTTCGAGGTTTATTTATGCTATTTTCCTTTCTTTTTCATAGCCTTCTCTTTAAGTTTCTTAGCACTTTCGAAGTGTTATACTTTTAAAGAGGATGATTAATGACTCGAACTACTCAGTTCTAAGAGTCATGCATTGAATATTCGGAACAAGACTGGAAAGAAGATGGATATGATAGACTTGCAAATGATGTTCATGGCATTCCCATATTAGAAGGATTCTTGAAATTTTCTTTCTTTTTTTATCAAGGCAAGATTTTTTCTAAGCAAACAAAGCATAATCATAACTTGGATATCCAAAGTTTGAAATAATTTCAACTTAAAAATATATAACCTGGTTTTCCAAAACCTTATATAAAATGGGTCCAACCCTGACAATCACTAACTAGAATGTAAATCCTACTAAAATTGAGATATAAAATCCTAAGCAAGCAAAGCTTCAAGGTGCTTTTGAACCTTTTTACCACTATAGTAAGTACTAGCTATAGGTAGTAGACTTTCAGATTTTGAGCATGCCAAGTTCGAGGTACTTCTTCCCCATCCATGGTCTCCAATTTGTAAGACCCTCTTCTTTGAACGCTCTTAACCTTGTATGGCCCTTCCCAATTTGGGGCGGGTTTTCCTTTCTGCCCTACTCCAGAAGCTTCCACCTTCCTTAGGACCAATCCCCTTGCTTGAAAAACCTTTCCTTCACCCTTAGGTTATAGTAAAAAGATGTTTTTTCTGATATTCTACGATCTTTGCATGCGCTGCATCTCGTAACTCATCTATTAAGTCCAGGACCAACCTTTGCCCTTCTTCATTTTCCTCAGCATTGTATGCTTGGGTTCTAGGAGACGAATGTGATATCTCCACAGGAATAACTGCTTCTGCCCCATATGCTAGCATGAATGGTGTTGCTCCCGTAGTAACTCTACAAGTAGTCCGATATGCCCAAAGTATCGGGAGTATTTCCATCTACCCAATTATTCCTAGATTTCTTGATCCTCTTTTTCAGCCCATCTAGAATTAAATAATTTACCACTTCCGCTTGCCCATTGGCCTGCGGATGAGCTACGGAGGTAAACCACAACGATCTCATTCTCCTCGCAATACTTCCTGAACTCTTCATTATTGAACTGTGTTCCATTATCGGTGACTAGGACGCGGAGACTTCCATATCTGCACATGATATTTTCCCACAGGAATTGTGCAACCTATTTAGTTGTGATCTTGGCTAAAATTTCTGCTTCAATCCATTTGGTAAAGTAATATGTCGCAACAATCAAGAACTTCCTTTGAGTAGTTTCTATAGGGAAAATTCCAAGAATATCCATTCCCCACGTAGCAAATGGGATTGGGGAGTTTATGGAAGTCAACATTTCAGGAGGTTGCCTTACTACAGGGGCATGTTTCTGACAATGGTCACATCTCTTTATATATTCTTTGGCGTCAGCCATCATTTCTGGCGAATAGAAGCCTAAGCTGGTGATTTTGTGGGCTAAGGCCCTACCCCCCAAGTGTTGGCCACATATGCCCTCGTGTACTTCCTCTAGAGCAAGTCGAGCCTCGTCTGTCCTGAGGCATCTTAAGTAAGGCACTAGAAAAGATCTTTTATACAAAATTCCGTCAATCAAGGAATACCTCAGTGCTCGCACGACTAACTTTCGGGCTTCAGTTACATCATTCGGGAGCCAACCAGTTTGAATATGGGCCTTAATAGGATCTATCCATGATGTCCCCAGCCATATAGGGGCTACAAGCTTAACATCAATGCTCCGTGTTTTCAAACGCGGAAGTACACACTTCCTGAACTCTTCTCTATCTCTGATGAAACGAACTTAGACAACACATCTGCCTTAGCATTTTCCTCCCTTGTAATGTTTTCAACATGGCATTCTGTTTCATCTCTTGCCTCAAACTCTCCCTTGACTTGGGATATGACCAACTTTGAATCTCCACAAACTTTCAAGTTCTTGACCCTCAATATCCCTGCTAGGCCGAGGCCAACTATCAGAGCTTCATACGTAGCTTCATTATTTATGGTTGGGAAGTCTAACTTCATAGCATATTCAATCAAGAACCCATCTAGGCTTTATAAAACTAGCCCTGCCCCACTCGAATTTGTTTTTGATGCTCCATCAAAATAGAGAACCCAGTATTCCTTCTCCTTAATGCCCTCTCCTTTGTCTCCTTTATTACCTTCTGTGTCTTGAGGTATAGTATCTTCCTGCCCCCAACTTCTTGGTTGGGTATGGTACACTCCACCACGAAGTCAGCTAATGTCTGGGCTTTTATTACTGTTCACGGCTTGTACTTGATGTTGAATTCTCCCAATTCTGTTGACCATTTAATTAGCCTCCCACTAGCTTTGGGACTATGAATGATGTTTCTCAAGGGCTGATTTATTAGTACTTCAATTTTATCAGCTTGGAAGTATTGGCACAACTTCCTCGAAGCCATTAATAGGGCTAAAGCAAACTTTTCAATTGTCGATTCAACTCAGCTCCGTGCAGGATCTTACTGACATAATATATGGGTTTCTGGACTTTAAGTTCCTCCTCAACCAATACAACGCTCAAGGTATTTTCTGAAACGGCCAAATATAAGTACAAAACTTCATTCAGAGCTGGTTTGGCCAATAATGGGGCTTGAACCATAAACTTCTTTAATCCCTCAAATGCTTCCTGACTTTCCTCAGTACATATGAAATCTTTTACTTTCTTCAAGGATTTGAAGAATGGCAAGCACTTGTCTCCAGATTTGGAGATGAATCGTTCCAATGCAGCAACCCTTCCGGTGAGCTTTTGAACATCTTTGACAGTCTTTGGAGGCTCCATGTCCAAAATTGCCTTTATCTTATCAGGATTTGCCTCGATTCCCCTCTTGGAGACCATCAATTCCAAAAACTTTCCAGATCCCACTCTGAAAGCGTACTTTGCAGGATTCAACATCATTTTGTGATATCTCAGGACCTCAAAAGCTTCCCTCAAATGGGTTATGTGGTCATTTTTTAAAAGACTCTTAAATAACATGTCATCTACATATACTTCCATTATTTTCCCAATAAGATCTTTAAAAATTTTATTCACCAACCATTGATAGGTAGCTCCTGCATTCTTGAGACCAAACGCCATAACAAGATAACAAAAAACACCAAAGTCAGTGATGAATGATACCTTTAGGATGTCATTTATATGCATATTAATCTGATTGTATCCACTGAATCCATCCATAAAACTCAACATCTCGTCCCCAACGGTCACATCTATCAATGTATCAATCCTTGGCAATGGGAATCAATCCTTTGGGCATGCATCATTCAGATCAGTGAAATCCACGCACATTCTCCATTTTCCATTAGCCTTCTTTACCATTACAGGGTTTGCTAACCATTCCAGAAATTGTATCTCTTCAATGAAACCAGCCTCCAAAAGCTTTTCTACTTCTTGCTTGATTGCCTCATGTCTTTCAGGGGCAAAACTCCTTTTCTTTTATTTCACCGTCTTTCGATTTGGATCTACATTCAACTTGTGAGTGATCAGTTCCGGGTCTATGTCAGGCATATTAGCTGCTGACCATGCAAATACATCACCATTTTCTTGTAAAAATCTCACCAACTTCCCTCTAAGGGGCTCCTCCAGTGATACTCCAATGAATGTTACTTTCTCGGGATCCTCGGGAGCTAAAGGAATCGAAACCAAGTCTTCTGCTGGCTTCCCTCTTTTATCGTCATTCTCATGGATATCTAGATCTTTAATAGGAACTTGCCCCCCAACTCCATCTGCCATAAGAGAGGCTATATAATAACTCATTGCCATCTTTTGATCTCCTCTATCTTCTCCAATCCCGTTCTGGGTGGGAAACTTCATCACTGAATGGTGAGAAGAGGGGACTGCCTTGAAAGCATATATTCCCGTTCTTCCCATTATTACATTGTAAGTTGATCCAGCCTTTACCACTATGAAGTCTAACATCTGTGTTGCTTGTCTTGGTTCCTGACCTATGGTCACCGGCAACTTAATTATCCCTTCCACGGGGCACTCAACTCCAGCAAAACCATATATTGGCATGTCAGTTGGGGTTAATTAAGAATCATTTTAACCCATCCTTATAAAGGTATCATGAAGCAAAATGTCCACCGAGGCACTCATCGGTATCATGACCATCATCCTTGTGAAATCTGCGATATTTTCTCTTATCTAGCTTGGTAGGATCAGCCTTCAGGGGCTTAGGCCAATGAACATCTCTATCTTTCTCGATTTTCATCAAAATCTGGCTTCTAGGAGCGTTCAACTTAGAATATTCAATGAACTTTTGCCCAGGTCCTCCCTTCTTCGGGGTTGAATCAGTGTTTTGCTCAGTCCTAGGATACTTGTCCTTGGAAATATATTCCAGATCGGTCGTTCGCTTCTTGCCACCAGTGGGCTCATTACTCACTACCGTCTTCCTCATGCTTTCCTCCACTTTGATGTACTTCCTAGCCCTGTCTTGGAGCTGTAACATGCTTTCAGGGGGGCACTTGGCTAATAACATCTTGAAGAACTCGTCCCTAGTTCCTTGCTGCAGTGCTATCATAGCCACCTTGTCATCAAGATCTGGGACCTTCAAAGCTTCATTGGTGAAACGATTCAGATAGTCTCTCAAGGACTCTTTTGCTCCTTACATAATGCTCATAAGGGATGCTGAACTTTTCTCATGCACTCTCCCACTGATAAATTGCTTAATAAAAGCTTGACTTAGCTCTCTGAAGAACTCAATAGAATTCGGAGGCAAACGGCTATACCATCTTTCATCCATTCCCGACAGGGTTTGAGGAAAGTCCCGACACTTAATAGCGTCGTTCACGGGTTGTAGCAACAGTGCATTATGCCCAGCCTTTCTTTTCGAATGAGGAACTCTATTTCATCCTTTAATTGTCTACACTCATCGATATCATGACCAACATCCTTGTGAAATCTGCAATATTTGCTCTTATCTAGCTTGGTAGGATCAGCCTTCAGGGGCTTAGGCCAACGAACATCTCTATCTTTCTCGATTTCCATCAAGATCTGGCTTTTAGGAGCGTTCAACTTAGCATATACAATAAACTTTTGCCCAGGTCCTCCCTTCTTCGGGGTTGAATCAGTATTTTGCTCAGTCCTAGGATACTTGTCCTTAGTAATATATTCCAGATTGGTCTTTCGCTTCTTGCCACCGGCAGGCTCATTACTCACTACCGTCTTCCTCATGCTTTCCTCCACTTTGATGTACTTCCCGGCCCTGTCTTGGAGCTGTAACATGCTTTTAGGGGGGCGCTTGGCTAATGACATCTTGAAGAACTCGTCCCTAGTTCCTTGCTGCAGTGTTATTATAGCCACCTTGTCATCAAGATCTGGGACCTTCAAAGCTTCCTTGGTGAAACGATTCAGATAGTCTCTCAAGGACTCTTTTGCTCCTTGCACAATGCTCATGAGGGATGCTGAACTTTTCTCATGCACTCTCCCACTGATGAATTGCTTAATAAAAGCTTGACTTAGCTCTCTAAATGACTCAACAGAATTCGGAGGCAAATGGCTATACCATCTTTGAGTCATTCCCGACAGGGTTTGAGGAAAGGCCCGACACTTAAAGCGCCGTTCACGGGTTGTAGCAACAGTGCATTAGAGAATGTCCTAACATGATTAGCGGGATCTCCAGTGCCATCATAAGCTTTGATGGTGGGAATCTTAAACTTCCTTGAGATATGAGAATTCATTATCTCTTCAGTAAACGGTGGAGTGGGATCATCAGGATCTCCTAGGGGCAGAAGATCACTTGGATCAGCCCTTGGGACAACAATCCTTCTTTGCAGCGGACCATCCAGGTCTATGATTGGAGGAGGATTTCTCCTCCTCGGAGGTAGTGGGGGTTGGGGTCAGGTGCGCCTCTAGGTCACACTCTAGCCTTTGGATCTCAGCCTCGTGAGCCTTGATTCTCTTCTGCACTTCTTGGGGATTCGTCCCTCGGGTGCCCCTAGGACGCTGATTACCATCAGGCATTGGATCTTTACCAGCACGCCTCTTTCTTGGAGCCACATCATCATCCGAAGATTCAGAGTCTCTCTCAGTGTAAGGCCCAGAAAATTCTTGATCCTCCGGAATAAGAGCCAAATCGCGTATATAGGGGCGTCTGCCCTTACGCTTCACTACGATTTGCATGTCCACTTCCTCCAACCTCAGGGTACAGGGGCATCCCATAAGGGGGGTTTGTTAGAAATATATTGTGAACTTGATGTTAAGATAAACAAAACACCTTAGTAGATTTAACTTAGTGATTTTGTAGCTTTTAACGGATGATCACTTTCACTATCCGTTAAAAGAGTAGCTTATATAAATAAGTTTAGTAGCACATTTCTACATACTTGTATAAGCTTAGTGAACTAGATTTCTGAGAAATGTTTAGGTCATGTTGACTACTAGATTGATATGCAAGATAGGTTGGTTGATTGTAAATAGATGATGCCTTGTAATCTTGTATAAGGGAAATGGAGTTAACTGTCATGAAAATAGTCTCAACAGATATTTCACAAAGCTTCAACGGATGCTCAGATAAAGCTTCAACGGATGATCAACTAAAGTATCAACGGATGATCAACTACTGCTTCAACGGATGATCCAATGAAGTTCCAATGGATGCTCAAATTCAAAAGAGCAGTTGATAGTGACTTGACAGTCACATGCGTTGATTGTATACAAAACGAATGTGGCAGCCTAATTACTGGTTTCAGAGAACGCAGAAGCATTACCATTTTCATGTAACTAAGAAGAAATTCAAAGATGCTGGAATAGAGTAATGAAATAGCATGGAGTTAGACTAGATATAGTTTTGTTTTATTATCTTGTCTTACTGTCATGTAACTTGGTGATATATAAATCAATAGTTGCAAGTAGAACAATTAACCAAGCAAGCTTATTTTCAGAGAAACAGATAAGCTTGTATTTGTAAGAATTTCTCTGTAGTTTTGTTTGTTCAACTTGTAAAACAGCTGAGAGCTTTTTGAAGCTTTACAGAGTTCTCAATATGATATATATATATATATCTGGTGGATACTTTCAAATCTACCAGAAAGTTTTAAAGCTTGTGTTTTATTACTTAGTGTTTTGATTTCTATTATTCTTTTATTCCGCATTACTGCAATTCAAACATTGTTATATATATTGAGTTAGAACATTTTTTAAATCTCAAAAAGGAGGCAGAATTACATTCAACCCCCATCATGTAATTCTTGTTGTATTGTTATGGAATAACAATTGGTATCAGAGCAAGCTCTTGAAGTACAAAGAGTGTAAAGATCACAACAATCAACAAGATGAACAAAAAGGTTGTTGAAGTGAAGATCCCATTTCTGGACAAAGGCAATTATCACCACTAGAAGGTGAAGATGCACCTACTTCTTCTTTCCCAAGATGAGGCCTATGTGGACTGCATAGAGAGAGGTCCTCATGTACCAATGAGAGCTGCAACTGGTAATGAACCATCAGTTCCAAACCTCAAACATGAATGGTCTGATCCTGATATTGAGCGATTCAGGAAAGATAAAAAGGCCATAAACATTTGTTTAATGGTGTTGATGGTGATATGCTTGACAATATAGTCAACTATAAAATAGCAAAAGAGGTTTGGGACACAATTCAAATCATTTGTGATGGAGTTGAGCAAGTAAGAGAAAACAAGATGCAACTCCTAATTCAGCAATATGAGCATTTTCACTGTGAAGAAAGTGAATCACTCACTGATATTTTCAGTAGGTTTCAAAAACTACTGAATACTATAAAACTACATGGAAGAGTCTATCAAATAAAAGACTCTAATCTCAAGTTCCTGAGATCTCTCCCAAAGGAGTGGAAGCCAATGACAGTCTCATTGAGAAATTCACAAGATTACAAGGAGTTCACCTTGGAGAGACTGTATGGCATCCTGAAAACCTATGAGCTTGAAATAGAGCAAGATGAAAGGATGGAGAAAGGAAGGAAGAAAGGAGGATCCATAACACTAGTTGCTGAGTTAGAGAAGGAGAAAGAGGTGAAGATTGAAGCTATGGAATCTACATCAAAGTCTGTAAAAGCAAAGGTAAAGGGCTGGTAGCTGAAAATGAAGATCAGTTGAGCCAAGATGACATGGATGATATTGATGAGCATCTAGCAATCTTATCCAGGAGATTTTTCAAGCTAAAATTCAAGAAGAATTTTGGAGCATCCAAGCCAAACAGAAACATGGTTGATAAGTCAAAATTCAAGTGTTTCAAATGTGGCTTGGCAGGTCATTTTGCCAGTGAGTGTAGAAAGTCTGATTCCAGCAAAAATAAGTTTGAGCCTGTTGATTATAAGCAAAAATACTTTGAGTTTCTCAAGTAAAAGGAAAGGGCTTTCATCACACAGGAGAATGACTGGGCTGCAGATGGATTGGATGAAGATGAAGAAACAAGCTATGTCAATCTAGCCCTAATGGCCAAATCAGATGAAACAAAGACTAGTTCATCAAGCAATCAAGTAATCACAACTAACCTAGCACATTTATCTAAAGCTGAGTATAATGATGCAATAAATGTATGTCTACTGAATTATATCACCTGCGTGTTACACTTAAGTCCCTCACTAAGGAAAATGCTAAAATTAAAGAAAATAATTTATTTTTAAGTGAGATGAACACTGTGCTAGAGTCTCAGTTTATTAAATCTGAAAAATTGAGAATTGAGTGTAAAATTGCTAAGGAAGAATAAACTGGTCCTTGAAGAAATAAGAGATTTTAAAGAAGCAACTTGAACGAGAACATAAAGTGATTAAGGCATGGAACATCTAGAGATATTCATGCTCAAATCACTAAAGTTCAAGGTATTGAGTCCTTTTGTGATGCATCCTGGAAAAAGAGTAAAGAGAAGCTCGAGTCCAATTTGATTGAAGGACTGTCAACGGATGTGGATTCAACGGCTAATGAATGTTATCCATCGAAAGACCAAATGGACTATCCGTCGAAAGAAAAGGAACCACATCCGTTGATTGAGAAAAGGCCAGTTAACAAAGCTAAGCTAGCTAAGTTGAATGAGATATATGGATCAGTTTCTAAAATTTTTGTTCCAGGAGAATCAAGTCAAGTGAGAAAAGAAAAGAGAGTTAATGTTGGGCATCTGTCTATCAAGCAATTGAATGACAGATTGGAAAAGATTGAGGTTAAAACAGAATCTAAAAAGAAAAACAATAGGAATGGGAAGGTAAGAATTAACAAACAAAACAACTACACATCTGATAAATATGCATCAAGAAAAATCTGTGTTAAGTGTGGTAGTGTTAATCATTTGTCTATTAATTACAAGAATGCTATGCCTACTCCCATGTCCGCACCTTCTTCTTTTCCCAACATGCCTGCCATGCCTATGAATGTTATGCCTGATCTGAATGCACAATTTGATAATATGCCATTTGCACCTAATCCTTATTATGCTGCATTTAGTATGCCTCAAATGCCATTTAGCATGTCTTACTGGAATAACATGTTTGCAAATAGATAGCATGCCTTTTCCTGTTAATCAAAATGTGCATGATAATTCTGTTTTAATAACTGGTTTCAAAGGTCCAACTCAAATGACTAGGGATGAATCTGAGATCCCCAAATCAAATGAGGACAAACCTAAGAAACCAAAGAAAAAGGCTAACAAGGCAGGACCCAAGGAAACTTGGGTACCAAAATCAACTTGATTTGGTTTTGATATGTACAGGGATACAGAAAGAATCTTTGGTATCTAGACAGTGGTTGCTCAAGGCACATGACTGGAGATTCTACCCTGCTCACTGAGTTCAAGGAAAGAGCTGGCCCAAGTATTACTTTTGGAGATGACAGCAAGGGTTATACTGTGGGATATGTCTTGATTTCTAAGGATAATGTCATCATTGAAGAGGTTGTCCTAGTGCATGGAATCAAGCACAATTTGTTGAGTATCAGCCAACTTTGTGATAAGGGCAACTCAGTCACTTTTAATTCAGAAGCCTGTGTTGTGACCAACAAGAAGAGCAAAAAAGTGGTTCTCACTGGAGTGAGAAAAGAAAATGTGTACCTAGTTGATTTCAACTCATCGAACGCAGAATCAGTAACTTGTCTTCTCAGTAAAGCAAGTCAAGATGAAAGTTGGCTATGGCACAAGAAGCTGTCCTATCTAAACTTCAAGACCATGAATGAGCTAGTCTAGAAAGAATTGGTTAGAGGCATCTCTCAAGTGGAGTTTAATAAGGATGGCTTGTGTGATGCCTGCCAGAAAGGAAAGCAGATTAAAGCATCATTCAGAAAAAAGCTTGATTCAACAATTGAAAAACCTTTGCAACTGTTGCACATGGACTTGTTTGGACCAGTCAATGTATTGTCCATCTCAAGGAATTGAGTTCAAGAATTCTGTGATGAGATCATTTTGTGAAGAAAATGGGATTATGCATGAGTTTTCTGCAGCTAGAACTCCACAACAAAATGGAGTGGTGGAAAAGAAAAACAGATCTCTTATTGAAGCTGCAAGGACAATGCTTGAAGAATCAAAGTTACCAACATATTTTTGGGCTGAAGCTGTGAATACTGCATGCTACACCCAAAATATTTCTTTGATTAATCAAGCCAAATGCATGACTCCTTATCAGTTGTTCAAGAATAGGAAGCCAACTCTAAATTTCTTACATGTCTGTGGCTGTAAATGCTATATCTTAAGAAATTAAACTGATCAACATGGGAAGTTTGATGCCAAAGCAGATGAAGGATTTTTTATTGGATATGTTATGGGAAAAGCATATAGAGTCTACAATCTAAGAACCAACATTGTTATGGAATCTGTACATATTGTGTTTGATGATAAAAAAATTAAAGTACTGCAAGATGGAGATTTCCATGAGAGCCTCAAATTTGACAATGTGGAGATGATATGTGAAGATAGTGATGATGATAGTGATCAAGAACCAATATCCAAGGACAATGCAGAAAAGTCTACAACTAATGAAGCACATAACTCAACATCCGTCGAAAGACCAAGTGCATCATCCGTTGAAAGATAATCTGCATCATCCGTCGATATACAAAGAACATCATCCATCAACGGGAAAAGAACAACATCCGTTGATCCCTCAATAAGATTTGGGAGTCAAATAAGATCATAATCAGAAAGAACCCCTTCTTCAAGTCAAAGATCCATAAACTCAGGGGGAGTTTCTGATCATCAAAACTCTACTAATTATCAAGACAACAATGAGGGCTCTTCATCTAGAGCTAATCTACCACAACAGAGAAAATGGACTAGAGATCATCCTTTTGAGCTCATTATTGGTGATGCATCTTCTAGAGTTCAAACAAGGAAAGCAACTCAAGAAGAATGTCTGTATAGTAGCTTTCTTTCTAAGGAAGAACCAAAGAAGGTAGAAGAAGCTCTATTGGATCCTGATTGGGTTTTAGCTATACAGGAGGAGCTAAACCTATTTAAAAGAACAAGGTATGGAAGCTGGTACCCAAGCCTAAGGAAAAGAATCCAATTGACACCAAGTGGGTATTCAGAAATAAGATGGATGAAAATGGCATAGTTGTTAGGAACAAAGCTAGATTGGTTGCTAAGGGCTACTGTCAACAAGAAGGGATAGATTTTGATGAAACTTTTGCTCCTGTTGCAAGACTTTAAGCCATCAGAATTTTCTTAGCCTATGCAGCCCATGCCAAATTTTAAAGTCTATCAAATGGATGTCAAAAGTGCCTTTCTGAATGGAGATTTGGAGGAGGAAGTCTATGTTAGTCAGCCTCCTGGTTTTGAAGATCCAAATTTTCCAAAATATGTCAATTATCTATTGAAAGTACTTTATGGATTGAAGCAAGCACCTAGAGCCTGATATGATACTTTTTCAAAGTTTCTCTTAGAAAATCACTTCACAAGAGGTACTATTGACAAAACTCTATTCTTTAGAAATGTTATTGGCTCTAGTATACTTGTTCAAATTTATGTAGATGATATTATATTTGAATCTCCAGATGAAATTTTTTGCAAAAAGTTTTCCAAATTGATGCAAAGTAAGTATGAAATGAGCATGATGAGAGAACTAACTTACTTTCTTGGTTTACAAGTTAAGCAAGTTAGTGATGGAATATTCATTAGTCAAACCAAATATATTTGTGATCTTTTAAAGAAGTTTGATCTAATGGATTACACATCTGTAAAAACTCCCATGGCCACTGCAACTAAACTTGAATTGAACACTACTAAAAAGTCTGTGGACATTTCAAGCTATAGAGGCATGGTTGGCTCACTTCCGTACTTAACAGCTAGCAGGCCAGATATAATGTTTGCTACTTGTCCTCGTGCTAGATTTCAAGCTGATCCTAGAGAATCTCACTTAGTAGCTATTAAGAGAGTTTTCAGATATCTCAAGGGAACACCAAAACTTGACATTTGGTACCCTAGAGATTATGGTTTTGATCTAACTGGTTATTCAGATGCAAATTATGCAGGTTGTAAATCTGATAGAGAAGTACAACAGGAACCTGTCAATTTCTAGGAAACAAGCTAGTATCATGGTTCAATAAAAAGCAAAATTTTGTTTCTACTTCTACAACTGAGGATGAATATATTGCTGCTGGTAGTTGCCGTGCACAGATTTTATGGATGAAAAACCAACTGTTGGACTATGGTCTACAAGTTGACAGAATTTCTATTTTCTGTGATAACACAAGTGCAATTGACATCACTAAAAATCCATTACAGCACTCAAGAACAAAGCACATAAACATCAAGTACCACTTCATTAGGGAGCATGTAATGATTGGTGATTTAGAACTTTATTTTGTTCCAAGTGAGAAGCAACTTGTAGATATCTTTACCAAGCCACTTGATAAATCCACCTTCTCTAGGTTAGTAAGTGAGTTAGGTATGCTTAATTACTCTTAAATCATATTTGATAATCTTGCAAGTTCTAATGTAACCAGAGTTAAAATTGATATTTCCTTTCTTGATAAAAATTTGATTAAGTCAGAATTTGTATCTAGACGGATGTTCATTATCCGTTGAGAATGAATATCCGTTTAAACACATCATCCGTCGAAGTATCAATTATCACTCTGGGTATCTTATTTTCATCCGTCGAAGTGTCTCAATCTTAGCCGTTGATTCTGAATATTATCCGTCGAATTTACTTACAGCCTGTATGTATATTTCAACGGACAATGTTAGAATTTTGATAGTTTTATAATTTTTTAAACGGCTATTTTGGGCTACTTTGATTGGTTACTTTATTTTACTTTATTACTTTTGACAGTTTACTTCTGAGATAGTATAAAAGCTAAATTCATTTTTATCCTTTTCTTTTATCATTCTCAAAGTAATTTCTCTAACTGGTTATTCAGATGCAAATTATGCAGGTTGTAAATCTGATAGAGAAGTACAACAGGAACCTGTCAATTTCTAGGAAACAAGCTAGTATCATGGTTCAATAAAAAGCAAAATTCTGTTTCTACTTCTACAACTGAGGATGAATATATTGCTGCTGGTAGTTGCCGTGCACAGATTTTATGGATGAAAAACCAACTGTTGGACTATGGTCTACAAGTTGACAGAATTCCTATTTTCTGTGATAACACAAGTGCAATTGCCATCACTAAAAATCCATTACAGCACTCAAGAACAAAGCACATAAACATCAAGTACCACTTCATTAGGGAGCATGTAATGATTGGTGATTTAGAACTTTATTTTGTTCCAAGTGAGAAGCAACTTGTAGATATCTTTACCAAGCCACTTGATAAATCCACCTTCTCTAGGTTAGTAAGTGAGTTAGGTATGCTTAATTACTCTTAAATCATATTTGATAATCTTGCAAGTTCTAATGTAGCCAGAGTTAAAATTGATATTTCCTTCTTGATAAAAATTCGATTAAGTCAGAATTTGTATCTCGACGGATGTTCATTATCCGTTGAGAATGAATATCCGTTTAAACACATCATCCGTCGAAGTATCAATTATCACTCTGGGTATCTTATTTTCATCCGTCGAAGTGTCTCAATCTTAGCCGTTGATTCTGAATATTATCCGTCGAATTTACTTACAGCCTGTATGTATATTTCAACGGATAATGTTAGAATTTTGACAGTTTTATAATTTTTTAAACGACTATTTTGGGCTACTTTGATTGGTTACTTTATTTTACTTTATTACTTTTAACAGTTTACTTGTGAGATAGTATAAAAGCTAAATTCATTTTTATCCTTTTCTTTTATCATTCTCACAGTAATTTCTCTAACTATCTTCTTCTCCAAAGCGAATACTTTCTCTCTGCAACTAAACTTAATCACAACAATGGCACCCGTAGTCAAGATTATGTCCTCAACTGGCTTTGTCTATGAAAAGAACAACTTTGTAGATTTGGTGAACAAACAGATTCCGGCGTCTGAAGATTATCACAAGATGATGGACTTCATGCTAAACTGTAAATTGAATTATGCCATGCTTGAATCTGTAATATATAATAGATGATGTCAAAGATTACTGGAGCTCACAATGTCATTAGCATCTCTGTAATAACCCTAAAAATTTTGAACTTTTTGTAACCCTTATGAATAGTGTTTTTGATAATATTGCTGAATAAGAAAACTATTCATGCCACACTATGTAAGGTTTCTTTTATGGATATTCTGAGATTTTATTGGTACTCTATATGATATATAAGTGTATGTAAAGATCGTCAGAATCCAAATTTGAACCTTTTGATTTTTCCCGAAAATCCACCAGATATCGAAAGAATTGAGTATAAAGTAACAGGATAAAAAGGATTTAAATTCAAGGATTTTAATAGATGATCATAAAAAGGAATATAATGTATTGAGAAAGGTTAAGGGAACCTAAGTAATAAGATCCCGGGTATGATCCCTCAAACGATAAACGAAAACGAAAGTTAAGCGAACCGTATAACAGATCAGCGGTCATTAGCCAAGTAATTAGAAGCTAATCAAAGAGATTAGAGGGGATAATGTCATCCAACCAATGAGAAGAGGACAAAGAGGGGAGGGTGACATCACATGATGACATAAGCATGACATAAGGGAAGGAATTGTTGGATGATTTAAAACCACACAAAGTTCAAGGTTAAAAAGGTAATTAACCAAAACAAATCAAAAGAAAATCAACCAACCAAAACAAAACAAAGCAAAACACAAAATCATTTCTTCTTCAAGCAAGGATCTCTCGGCTTTTCTTCATTTCAAGAAGAAGAATTTTCAAAATTCAAGTTCCAAGCTTCCTAAATTGGTAAGATAATTATCTAGTACTCCTTATGCATAGTTATGGCTATTCTATAAGTTTAAGCCTCCAAATCATTCACAATCTTCTCCAAGGAATCAATGAAGAAGATAATGAATAGTGATTTCAAGATTTTTAACTTGATTTTTCTTGTTTTTCCTTTATGATCCAAGCATCCCTAAGACATCTCAAGGCTTCTTAAGGCTTCCTAGCTACTCACATCACTTCAAGGAAGGTATATCATCTCCAAACCCTAGCTTTACTTTGTATATTAGGATGATTTTGGTTGTTATGGTAAAAGAGTAGCTTAATGCTTGTAGGTTTAGAGTTTAGGTTGGAGTTGTAGTGAATTGAATGTTGAAACTTGTTGATTAGTAAAGGACTTAAGTATAGTTTTAAATTCATGATTGAGAATAACATAAATTGGAGAACTTGAGGTTTTGGGGGCTGTTGTAGTGTGATATGGATGAACTTTGGTTGTGTTAATGGATTGGGGTTGATTGGTGATTGTTTTGGAATGGTATAAATTTGGGAAATCACGTAAACATAGCCGTCGTAATGTCCGATTTACTTTAGACTGCTTTTGTTCATAACATTACGAGTTTTAAGAAACGACGTTTTGCGAACGAACCATTACCCCTCGCCTTACTTTGAAACATAGGATAAAGACCTTAAAGGGATAATTGGAGTATGAAACATTTATGTAAAGTGTAATAGGAAGTTGGTAAGACACTCGCGAAGGAATCGCCTTAAAACTCGTAATGGTTAAATTATTAAAAATGGTGGAGCCGAGGGTACTCGAGTGACTTAAGAGAATCAGTAAGCGCAAAGCGAGCGTTAGAGCCTAATTTGGTTAAAGTATAGATTTACAAGTGACTTTGGTTTAATTCCAACTCACATGTTGTTTATAGGTTACCAGACTCGTCCCGAGCCATTTGTAACCCCCAGTCGCTCAGGCAAGTTTTCTACCCGTATAAACTGTTGTTGTGATGTATATGTGTATGTGCATGATCTTGTGATAAATGCATATTTGTTATTAGCAAATTCTTGTGACTTATTGGAGCATGTGATATGCTATATATGCATGCCTGTTTCGTATTCTTGATTTATATATCTGTTGCTTCAAATGCTTATTAGTTGCATAATACTTATGCTAGAGATAAGCAGTAGTTGCGTATACCCTTAGTATAGGGGACCCAAAGGCGAACATTTTCTAAACCGGGAGTCGATGCTCCCGAGTATATTATATATATATATATTTATATATATATGGATATAGTTTTCAAAACTATTGATCGAATAAGATTTATTCGATAACTTTATTTTATTTAATGAATATTATTTGAATATTCATTCGAGGACTTATGACTCTGTTTATTCTATTTAATGATTATTAATTGGATATTCATTTGAGGATGTATGACTCCGTTTATTTTATTTAATGAATATTATTTATAATATTCATTCGAGGAATTATGACTCCGCTTATTATCTAATAATATTCTTTATTTTATTAAAGAATAATATTTCAATAATTAAACTTATTTTCGATTATTCAAATAAAGATCGTACTTTCGTATAAGTATATCTTTGGTTAATTATAATTCATTTCAAGTATAAGTTTTAAAACTTCTACTTCGATTATTTTTATAAGGATTATCTTTATGAGAATATTATTTAAATAATAATATTCAGATATTTCTAATATATCGGGACTGATTTATTTTAATAAATCAGCAGTACTCCAAACATTCTTAAAAATGTTTTCGAGTCTTCAAAATGATTTCTAAAAGTTAGGGCGGATCCCAAAACTCATTCTTTTATATTTAAGATCCTCCTTTCGAAGGGGATTTAAATACTCTCTCAAAACCTGGGGGATCCGGCTCTGTGGTGTATTTTACATTTGCAACGTGGTTGCTGTTTTGAGAAAACAATTTGATTACTTGCCCAACGTTCGGGAAGTAAGTCCCTCTAATTGAGTCGACATAAGCGACAGGCCGGGGTACGGTCTATCAAAGTGTAAGTGGCTGGGTGGCAGTCCATCAACGCGTAAGAGGCTGGGTGGCGGTCCAGCACAAGGTCCTTATATGGCCAGGGTGATGACCGGTGGGGGATTCATCCATCTACTAGTAGAAAAGGTTACTTATTGGTATCTTTGCCTGATCAGCAAGATATCGGGTTTATGCCAAAATTCTTTTTGCTTTCTAAAATTCATTGGATGTTACAAACTCTGTTCATACTTTACATAACAGAGGTTCCAGGAAATGTTTAAGAGATATATATGTGGATATATATATCGGGACTAAATAAAGTATCTCGTAACTTTATTTCATTCAATAATATTTCAAAGATTGAATCTATTCAAGTCTTAACTTGTGGTCTCATCTATGGGATGACCTTTTGAAACCTATAATACTTTTAACAGTGGTAGTTCAAGTAGCCTTATAAATGATATAAGTATAGTGAAGTAATTGGTAACTTCATCCCCTGTTTTTGCTTATATCCAGTAAGTAATTATCTTTCACCTGATAAAGGTTTCCAGCAAGTTATCCATTTAGATGCTTGCGTTATTATTTACACTATATATTATCTTGCGAGCTGTAATGCTCACTCTTGCTTTATTTCTTCATCACACAACAACAGTTAGGAAGGATGGCTAGACTCAAGCAGACCCAGTGCAAGAGCGTGGGAAGCGCCCCGCGCCTTCCCGTTGAGATCATAGTTGCTATAGGTGTAGAGGTAGATCTATCTGTAGATCAGACTTTCTACTTTTGGGAATCAATTATGTATAATTATAACTTGTGGCAGATAATGGCAATTAATTGTAAACTTATCAAGTAATCATTTTGGGTTGTAATAACTTTTAAATTGTGGATTCAAAGACTTGTACCTATTTCAATTTCATCTCTGAGACTATAACGGGTTGTGGTGTGTGCTAGTATGGGGTCACAGCATAAGGTTAACTATTATTAATTAAGTGAAGTGATATTGTGGAAAGAAAGACCGTGACGACCCGGATCCCTGACCCCGGATCTGGGGGTGTTACAGAAATGGTATCAGAACCAAGCGTTATAAACCTCAGAGATGATGCGACGAGATAATAATAAACTCACAAAGATAATAAGAACTCTTGCCAAGTTCATGGTCGGACTACTTAAAGTAGCGCTGACAGTTAAAACCCTAACGGGAACCCTTATAAGTATCATGATAGTAACTTAGCTCGTTTAATGTGTAGGCGCCTGAGATAGAGGACCCAGAGATGTTTGAGCATGAGCATGATGAGGCACTGCTAGATGCCGAGGATCAGGAGGAGTCTGAGGAGGAGGAGATGGAGGAGGAGGACCCCTCAGAGGAGTCAGAGACAGAGGTTGTTGCGATTTCAGATGAGGAGGACCCGGATGAGGTCCCAGTGGCTGAGGAGCATGTCGGAGCTATGGTAGTGTACACTGGTACCCCTTTACCCTCACTCCCTGTGGTCAGAGCTCCTACGCCTCCACTACCATCCTGGAGCACTTATGATGACAGCTCTGAGACTGATACTCCCGAGCCTAGGCAGACCGAGGAGGCACCCCCAGCGGCTCCGGATTCACCACCTCTCGACCCTGCCCATAGGCAGTCTTTGTTAGCCCACGGCTATGTTCAGGATGTACTGAGGACCCGAGTGGCCGTTGCTGAGGCCCGGCTGGATGAGGTCAGGAGGGATTTAGATGTGGAGAGGGCGGGTAGGCGTACCCGAGCTTATGAGACCAGGGCTGCTATACCCCGATCCTTGAGGAGGGAGCTGACGGGGATATAGCTCACGTCCCGAGCGAGACTCAGATCGCTCCAGGGGGACAGGCATGGTAGGATCTCCAGGCGGCAGGCCGACTATATCTTCCGTCGTGCAATGGAAAGGGTATGGGAGCCGACCCGCTCCGGTGTGTGATTCAGGACTGACGATGGGATAGTCTAGTTGTCTAGTTAGTCGAGGCCTTAGTAAGAGCCAATTTTCCGGGATAGTTGACTTGTATATAGCATCCCTTTTTCTGACTAGACAGATAGACTCTTGTGTATCACTTTTGGGACAGATGGCTATAACACTGTTGTACTTTTGACCAGATCAAACTATGTATTTCTCGCATTATGTATATATTTGTTTCCTTTCGGTTCAGTTCCTTAGTGACGAGATCACTGTTTTTATCATTATTATTACTGCACTTCTTATTAGAACTGTCATAATATAATAAGAATTGCGAGATACATTCTCCCCATTATAGAGCTATGCAAGGCACAATGTTGTGTATGATTGTGACCTAACGTTGAATTTTTCCCAATAATTTTTTTTATCAGTATCATGCCGCCAAGAAAGATTGGAACTAGGGCGAACCCTGGGTCTGAGGACCAGGGAAGCCATAACCAGGATGATAGGAACCAGGAATACAGTGAAGAGGAAGATGAGGATTATGTGGAACAGGATGACTCCTTGTATGAAGAGGAAGAGGAAACATATGATGTTGAGGGATTTGAGATAGAGGCTGAGGAAGGAGAAACTGAGGTTGAGCAACCAATACCAAACCCAGGCATGGATCCCATGGGCCAGTTCATGCAACTACTAAGGCAGAACTTGGAATGTCAACCCAACCCACCCCCTCAAGGAAATAACAATGCTGTGGCAAACTCTTTCAGGGCTTTTAAGTCCCTTAAGCCCCCTGAGTTCCACGGATCAGCCGACCCAGTTGAGGCAAGGGCGTGGTTAAAGGAAATGGAGAAATCCTTTGAGATTCTGAGTATCGATGAGGCACAGAAGACTGTACTTGCTACCTACCTTCTGAAAGGAGAGGCTAACTACTGGTGGGAGGCCAAGAAAAACATGGAGACAGATGCTATTATAACCTGGGAAAGATTCAGTCAGTTGTTTCTGGGAAAATATTTCCCGAGGTTTATGGAAAACCAGATGGAGCTCAAGTTCTTGGAGCTAAAGCAGAATAACTTATCTGTAGCAGAGTACGAAGCGAAATTTACTGAGTTATCAAGGTTTGTGCCGGAGTTTGTGAGCACCGAGGAAAAGAAAGCTAGGAGGTTTCAGCAGGGACTGAAACCGTGGATTCAGAATAGGGTGGCAATCCTTGAGCTTACTGATTATGCCACTCTGGTGCAAAAAGCAACAATTGTAGAAGCCGGAAGTGAACAGATGCAGAAGGAAAGAGAGAAGAAGGGAATAAAGAGGAAAAGTATGAGCATGGGTGGAGGTTCCACAGGAAGGAACTTCCCAACTAGAGTTAATAGGGGAGCAGTGTCCCTACCGGGAAAGGACATTGGGTTTAAGTGGCCAATGAGTGTAAATGTGAGCCAGAGCGGCCAGAAGTTCAGAATGTCCTATTCCAACCAGTCTCGACCCCCATTGCCAGCCTGTAACACTTGTGGAAGGATGCATTCTGGGGAGTGTAAAGGAAAGTCGGTAATCTGCTTCAAGTGTGGTCGAGAGGGTCACTATTCGGACAAGTGCACTTCGCCAACCCCCATTACCCGCCCAACCACCACTTGTCATCAGTGTGGACGCCTGGGTCATTGGAAGAGGGAATGCCCAATGAACAAACCAGCAGCTTCGGGAGCAAGCAGGGCTGCTTCTAATAAGCCACCTACTGCAAGGACTTTTAACATGACAGTCCAGGATGCTATGAATGATTCAGATGTGATAGCAGGTACCCTTTCTCTACATTCAGTCAGTGCAAACGTTTTATTTGATTCAGGAGCAACTAAATCTTTTATATCAAGGGACTTTGCGCGTAAATTAAGACTTAAAGCTGAACCCTTGATAGAGCCCTTACAAGTAGAAATAGCCAACCATGAAGTTATTCTTGTTAATCTGATTCACCCCACCTGTGAGTTAGGCATAGGGGAACAATCTTTCAGTGTTGATCTGATTCCTTTTAAGTTAGGGGAATTTGATATAATTTTGGTAATGGACTGGCTATCTAGCAATGATGCTCAGATAGACTGTAAGGGGAAAAAAGTTAAGTTAAATATCCCAGGAAAGAAAGAAGTTATATTTAGAGGAAAGAGGCAGACGCAGAAATTTTTGACTATGGCCCAGGCCAGAAGGATGCTACGAAAAGGAAACGAGGCTTACCTAGCCTATGTGGTAGACACGCAAAAGGAGGTGCCCAACTTACTAGATATTCTAGTAGTCAATGAATTTGAAGATGTATTCCCGCAAGATCTTCCGGGATTACCACCCGATAGAGTGATTGAATTTACGATTGAGTTGGCCCCAGGGACGGCGCCAGTTTCAAAAGCACCTTACCGGTTAGTCCTGTTAGAAATGAAGGAATTAGATACCCAATTGCAGGAACTCTTGGATAAGGGTATGATAAGACCCAGTGTGTATCTGTGGGGAGCACCGGTGTTATTTGTTAAGAAGAAAGATGGGAGCATGAGGCTGTGCATCGACTATCGAGAGTTGAACAAGATAACCATAAAGAACAGGTACCCGTTACCTAGAATAGACGATATGTTCGACCAGCTAAAGGATGCTGTTTATTTTTCCAAGATTGACCTGAGAACTGGATATCACCAACTAAAGATTAAACCCGAAGATATTTCCAAGACAGCGTTCCGTACCAGGTATGGGCACTATAAGTTCTTGGTAATGTCCTTTGGATTAACCAACGCCGCAGCAGCTTTCATGGATTTAATGAACAGAGTATTTAAGAAGTACTTGGACAAGTGTGTGATAGTTTTTATCGATGATATTTTAATCTACTTAAGGACTGAGGCAGAACACGCAGAGCATTTGAGGATGGCTCTAGGAATACTCAAAGAGGAACAGTTATATGCCAAATTCTCGAAGTGTGAATTCTGGAGGAATGAAGTACAGTTTTTAGGACATGTGATCAATAAAGAAGGAGTATTGGTCGACCCCTCCAAGATAGAGGCGGTCTCAAATTGGGAAAGGCCAACCACACCCACAGAGGTAAGGAGTTTCATAGGATTGGCCAGCTACTATCGTAGATTTGTACAAGACTTTGCGAAGATCGCAGCCCCTTTGACACGAATTACTCATAAGACAAAGAAGTTTGAATGGACGGAGAAATGCGAGAACAGTTTTCAGGAATTAAAGAAAAGGTTGGTAACGGCCCCGGTGTTGGCATTGCCAGACGGAAAAGGAGATTTTGTGATATATAGTGACGCGTCGCACAAAGGATTAGGGTGTGTGCTTATGCAGCACGGTAAAGTGATTGCGTATGCGTCGAGACAACTGAAGGACTACGAGATTAGATATCCTACTCATGACCTTGAGCTTGCGGCTATAGTTTTTGCCCTAAAAATTTGGAGGCACTACATGTATGGAGAGAAGTGCGAGATTTTCACAGACCATAAGAGCCTCAAGTACATATTTACGCAGAAAGAGCTCAACATGCGCCAGAGGAGATGGTTAGAACTAATTAAGGACTATGATTGTGAGATTCTCTATCATCCGTGGAAAGCCAATGTGGTGGCTGACGCCCTCAG
This sequence comes from Apium graveolens, assembly GCF_009905375.1. Classification (NCBI taxonomy): domain Eukaryota; kingdom Viridiplantae; phylum Streptophyta; class Magnoliopsida; order Apiales; family Apiaceae; genus Apium; species Apium graveolens. The sequence goes on from NC_133656.1 coordinate 208,201,571, forward strand.
TAGGAAGGAAAGGCTCAGAATGATAATGACTTCGGAGGAATTAATCAGGGATTTCGAAAGAATGGAAACAGAAGTAAAGGTAACCGGAACCGAAACTGAAAAGCTGTTTGAGATCTCAATGCAGCCAGAGTTATTAGAAAAGATCAGATTGTGCCAAGAGAAAATAATGAATGAAGGCAGAGAGTCAATGACTGGAGAAGAGATCCATACTGAGAAAGATGATAAAGGGATAATGAGGTACTCCTACCGAATTTGGGTTCCGAACGTTCAAGAGCTTAAAGATGAGATTTTGGATGAAAGCCATAGTTCAAGGTATTCCATTCACCCGGGAAACACCAAGATGTATAGGGATTTGAAGGAATATTACTGGTGGCCCAACATGAAGAGGGACGTAGCAGAATGGGTAAGCAAATGTTTGACTTGCCAAAGAGTAAAGACAGAGCACCAGAGACCCAGTGGAATTTTACGACCCCTGGAGATTCCCGAATGGAAATGGGAACAGATAGCCATGGATTTTGTTGTCGGTTTACCAAGGACGAAAGCCAACCATGATGTCATATGGGTGATCATAGACCGACTGACAAAGTCAGCTCATTTCATTCCTATCAATGAGAGATACACAGTCGATAGACTGGAGGACATTTACCTTAAGGAAATAGTGACGCGACATGGAGTCCCAGCGTCCATTGTCTCAGACCGAGACCCCGGGTTCAACTCCAGATTTTGGAGGAGCGTTCAAGAATGTGCGGGGACCAAGTTAAAAATGAGTACCGCGTACCATCCCCAGACGGATGGGCAGAGTGAAAGGACCATCCAGACACTAGAGGATATGTTGAGAGTCTGTGCAATAGACTTTAAAGGAAGTTGGGATGATCACTTGCCGTTGATCGAGTTTTCTTATAACAATAGCTTTCATGCTAGCATCGGAATTCCACCTTATGAGGCCCTGTATGGAAGAAGGTGTCGATCTCCCTTATACTGGGATGAAGTAGGAGAGCGGAAGATGCTCGGACCCGAGGTGGTCCAAAGGACCAAAGACATAGTGGATCTCATCAGAGGACGGCTGGTAGCAGCCCAAGACAGACAGAAGAAATATGCAGACCTAGCCCGAAAGGACAAAGAGTATGAAGTAGGGGACTTAGTACTACTAAAAGTATCCCCTTGGAAGGGGTTAATGAGATTCGGAAAGAAAGGAAAACTAAGCCCAAGATACATTGGACCTTTTGAGATACTAAGACGGATTGGGAAGTTGGCTTACGAGCTAGCCTTACCCCCGAACCTACAACAAGTTCATAATGTGTTCCATGTATCAATGCTAAGGAAGTATCATCGGGATGCCAGACACATAGTGGAGTACGAGCATGTGGATATGCAACCAGATCTGACTTACGTGGAGAAACCAGTAAGGATTATAGATAAGGAGCAGGTGCTTCGGAACAAAGTGATCAAGCTAGTTAGAGTGCTATGACAGAATCATAATGTGGAAGAATCAACTTGGGAACTAGAGAGCGCAATGCTAGAGAAGTACCCCCATTTGTTTTCTATTTGATTTCGGGACAGAATCCTTTTAAGGAGGGGAGACTGTAATAACCCTAAAAATTTTGAACTTTTTGTAACCCTTATGAATAGTGTTTTTGCTGATATTGCTGAATAAGAAAACTGTTCATGCCACACTATGTAGGGTTTCTTTTATGGATATTCTGAGATTTTATTGGTACTCTATATGATATATAAGTGTATGTAAAGATCGTCAGAATCCAAATTTGAACCTTTTGATTTTTCCCGAAAATCCACCAGATATCGAAAGAATTGAGTATAAGGTAACAGGATAAAAAGGATTTAAATTCAAGGATTTTAATAGAGGATCATAAAAAGGAATATAATGTATTGAGAAAGGTTAAGGGAACCTAAGTAATAAGATCCCGGGTATGATCCCTCAAACGATAAACGAAAATGAAAGTTAAGCGAACCGTATAACAGATCAGCGGTCATTAGCCAAGCAATTAGAAGCTAATCAAAGAGATTAGAGGGGATGATGTCATCCAACCAATGAGAAGAGGACAAAGAGGGGAGGGTGACATCACATGATGACATAAGCATGACATAAGGGAAGGAATTGTTGGATGATTTAAAACCACACAAAATTCAAGGTTAAAAAGGTAATTAACCAAAACAAATCAAAATAAAATCAACCAACCAAAACAAAACAAAGCAAAACACAAAATCATTTCTTCTTCAACCAAGGAGCTCTCGGCTTTTCTTCATTTCAAGAAGAAGAATTTTCAAAATTCAAGTTCCAAGCTTCCTAAATTGGTAAGATAATTATCTAGTACTCCTTATGCATAGTTATGGCTATTCTATAAGTTTAAGCCTCCAAATCATTCACAATCTTCTCCAAGAAATCAATGAAGAAGATAATGAATAGTGATTTCAAGATTTTTAACTTGATTTTTCTTGTTTTTCCTTTCAGATCCAAGCATCCCTAAGACATCTCAAGGCTTCTTAAGGCTTCCTAGCTACTCACATCACTTCAAGGAAGGTATATCATCTCCAAACCCTAGCTTTACTTTGTATATTAGGATGATTTTGGTTGTTATGGTAAAAGAGTAGCTTAATGCTTGTAGGTTTAGAGTTTGGGTTGGAGTTGTAGTGAATTGAATGTTGAAACTTGTTGATTAGTAAAGGACTTAAGTATAGTTTTAAATTCATGATTGAGAATAACATAAATTGGAGAACTTGAGGTTTTGGGGGCTGTTGTAGTGTGATATGGATGGACTTTGGTTGTATGAATGGATTGGGGTTGATTGGTGATTGTTTTGGAATGGTATAAATTTGGGAAATCGCGTAAACATAGCCGTCATAATGTCCGATTTACTTTAGACTGCTTTTGTTCATAACATTAGGACCCGAGGACTCCCTGCTAGGTTTTGACCATTGCCATTTTTAGATAGTTCATGTTACGAGCTTCGTTTTGATATGTGGTTCGTTTGATTCCGATGTACGGTTTAGGAGAAACGGCCGTTTTAAGTAACGACATTTTGCGAACGAACTATTACCCCTCGCCTTACTTTGAAACATAGGATAAAGACCTTAAAGGACTAATTGGAGTATGAAACATTTATGTAAAGTGTAATAGGAAGTTGGTAAGACACTCGCGAAGGAATCGCCTTAAAACTTGTAATGGTTAAATTATTAAAAATGGTGGAGCCGAGGGTACTCGAGTGACTTAAGAGAATTAGTAAGCGCAAAGCGAGCGTTAGAGTCTAATTTGGTTAAAGTATAGATTTACAAGTGACTTTGGTTTAATTCCAACTCACATGTTGTTTATAGGTTACCAGACTCGTCCCGAGCCATTTGTAACCCCCAGTCGCTCAGGCAAGTTTTCTACCCGTATAAACTGTTGTTGTGATGTATATGTGTAGATACATGATCTTGTAATAAATGCATATTTGTTATTAGCAAATTCTTGCGATTTATTGGAGCATGTGATATGGTATATATGCATGCCTGTTTCGTATTCTTGATTTATATATCTGTTGGTTCAAATGCTTATTAGTTGCATAATACTTATGCTAGAGATAAACAGTAGTTGCGTATACCCTTAGTATAGGGGACCCAAAGGCGAACATTTTCTAAACCGGGAGTCGATGCTCCCGAGTATATTATATATATATATATTTATATATATATATGGATATAGTTTTCAAAACTATTGATCGAATAAGGTTTATTCGATAACTTTATTTTATTTAATGAATATTATTTGAATATTCATTCGAGGACTTATGACTCTGTTTATTCTATTTAATGATTATTAATTGGATATTCATTTGAGGATGTATGACTCCGTTTATTTTATTTAATGAATATTATTTATAATATTCATTCCAGGTATTATGACTCCGCTTATTATCTAATAATATTCTTTATTTTATTAAAGAATAATGTTTCGATAATTAAACTTATTTTCGATTATTCAAATAAAGATCGTACTTTCGTATAAGTATATCTTTGGTTAATTATAATTCATTTCAAGTATAAGTTTTAAAACTTCTACTTCGATTATTTTTATAAGGATTATCTTTATGAGAATATTATTTAAATAATAATATTCAGATATTTTTAATATATCGGGACTGATTTATTTTAATAAATCAGCAGTACTCCAAACATTCTTAAAAATGTTTTCGAGTCTTCAAAATGATTTCTAAAAGTTAGGGCGGATCCTAAAACTCATTCTTTTATATTTAAGATCCTCCTTTCGAAGGGGATTTAAATACTCGCTCAAAACCTGGGGGATCCGGCTCTGTGGTGTATTTTATATTCGTAACGTGGTTGCTGTTTTGAGAAAACAATTTAATTACTTGCCCAACGTTCCGGAAGTAAGTCCCTCTAATTGAGTCGGCATAAGCGACAGGCCGGGGTACGGTCTATCAAAGTGTAAGTGGCTGGGTGGCAGTCCATCAACGCGTAAGTGACGGATAAGCAATATCTACTCGACGGATGAGCTATATATCTACTCGACGGATGAGCTATATATCTACTCGACGGATGAGCAATATCCACCGGGAGTGGAGAAGTCAGGAAAGCTACTCGAGAACTCAAGAAGATATCGAAAAGCCAATTTAAAGAACTGAAGATTGGAGATATCGACAAGTCATTCCTTCACTAGAGAACTCAGAGTTATCGATAAGTCACAGTGAAGATGTGAAGACTAGAGATCTCGACAAGCTGAAGACCTCTACAAGTCAAACTCAATATGGAATGCTAGAGATCTCGATAAGCCTATGTACTTATCGAGATGTCAAGTGTTCTATTAATTCAAACTGGAGATCTCGAAGTACAGTCTTAAAGTACAGAATTGCATATCAGTTCAATATCCAAGATAAACAATCAACAAATAATCCAACAGCCGGATTGACAAGTCTACAAAAAGCATCTTGAAGAGTGTGCAAGATCGATGGCAAAGATTAACTGACAGAGGAAGATTAAAGTAAACACGGGATGCTAAAGATATGCTAAGCCAAAAATGGAAGATCTACTTTTCTATAAATAGAAATGACAAGTGACAGTTTAGAAAAGCTAATAGCATGTTTATTATCCACTGTGTAAACCAGCAGTTAACTGAGTTATAAAGTTAACATTGGTCCTCTAGTTAGTTGTAACAATTTAGATCAAATCTCTTGTATCACTCTCAAGAAGAAGCTGAGCTCTTTAACATCAAAGAGCTTAGAAATTTTGTAGCAAAATAGTCTTATTTTTTAATATATAAATTAAGTGAGTTTTGAAGATTTGTGTTCTTTATTTTATGCAAGTTTAATTTCTGCATGAACACTTTTCTATATAGGATTTAATTTACTTTGTTCAACCATTAACTTTCAAGAAAAGCCTAAAATCAGAAAAACACATTCACCCCCCCTCTGTGTGTGATTCATTACCTAACAAGTGGTATCAAAGCAAAATCTGAAAGTAAACAGATTCAAGATCTTGGAAGAATGAATACACAGAAAATCAGTAGCATCAAAATTCCTACCTTTGACAAAGCTAACTACACTCTTTGAAAAAAGAAAATGATGCTATTTTTCAAGATGGCCAATCTACTCTATATTCAGATCCTCAAGAATAGACCATTCAATCCTGGGGTAAGATTTTAGGAATCTACCGATGGAGACATGGTCATACCATCTCATTATGCTTCTAAAGATCCAGCTGAGTATTGTTACCCTGAAAAGGAGAAAGTCTCCCTGGACAACAACTTGCAATGGATATTGATTGAATCAGTTGACAATGTGATGTACAATAATATTATTAACTGTGACACTGCCAAGAAAATATGGGAGAAGATTGAAATACTCTGTGAAGGAACTGAGGAGGTTAGATCTAATCAAAGAAGGATACTGATTTCACAGTATGAGGGTTTCATGGCTAAGCCTAAGGAAATCATTACTGATGTGTTTGAAAGATTCAATAAGCTGATAAATGACTTGCAGCTTCATGACAAATACTATGAAGCTGAAGAGGTGAATCTAAAGTTCTTGCTTACCCTTCCTGACCATTTGGAACAGAAGCTATCAGCAATCAGGGAAGGGAGAGACTTGAGCAAAATAACTCTGGAAGTTCTATATGGAATTCTCAAAACCTATGAACTAGAGATGATTCAAAGGCAATCATTGAGATCTGTCCAAGGACATGTTGTAGATGGTTCAAGTGCTTTAATAGAAAATGAAGGTCAAACATCTAATGATGAACCAAGATCTCATATTCCAGTTGCCTCAACAAGTGAGCCTAGGACAATTGATTCACATGAGCAAGTCATACTAGAGTTGGAAAAGGATGAGTTCTATACTCTTGAAGAACTGGATGATCTAGATCAGTCAATGGCCTATCTGGCTAGAAAATTCTCTAACATTAGAGTAAGGAAGCCAAAATACTTTAAAACTAAAGAACAGTCCTTTAACAAAGATAGCAGCTGGAAAGAGAAGGGGAAGTACAATTCTGATAGCAAGAGTGGTTACAAAACTGGATCTGTTGACAGATCTAATATAAGGAGCTTCAATTATGATGAACTAGGCCACTTTGCTACAGAATGCAGGAAACCCAAGAAGGCTAAGAAAGATAAAGCGTATCTTAAACTTGAAGTAAAGTATGAAGCTCTTCTGAAGAAACAACAAAGCAAAGCTTATATTGCAGAAGGTAAAAGTTGGGATGACTCTGAAAATGATGAAGATGAAGAACTAGGGAAACTATGCACTCATGGCCTTGGAGCAAGGAGAGTCATCCTCATCTAAATCACATGTACCAACTCTTACCTCTACTGATTTAAATGTGAATCAATATAAGGAAACTGTTGAAAAGATGAGCACAAAAATGTTTCACATTCATACAAGTATGGTTGCTGCTAATAAAGAAGTTAGCAGATTAACAAAGTTAAAAGAGAAGCTTGAAAGTAAAAAAATAAGAAGCTAAATTGTTGACAGTGGAGCTTGAAGCCTTAAAACAAGAAAATGGCTATCTGAAAAACAAGCTCATGTGTGCAAATGAGATTGAGGCTGTGCTAAGAGAAAAACTGGAGAAAAGTGAAGTAAAGTTGAAGTCCTTCAAGAATGCATCTGAATTGGTTGGTCAGTACCATGAGAAAAATAAACCATGTGCAAACATTGCCATTGGTCTTGATTATGATACCTTAAACAATAAAAAGAAAAACACTGGTAACGGAGGAAAAGCAACAAAGAGTGAAAACATTCCAGCAATGCTGAAAAATGTTGGGTCACCTGTGTTTAAGACTTGTGAGGTAAACTTCAGTGAAGAAGAATTGATTATCAAGCAAGAAATTGCAGATGAGGATAATGAGAAGAAGAATATAAATTCAATTCAATCTTCCAAGGCTGAAGAAAATCTTATGGACAATCAAAGTACCAAGAATCCTATCAAAGAAACCAAGATTGAAGATGCAAGAAAGAAGAAAAAAAATAAAGGTGGAAGAATGGGGATACACAAAAGCAATAATTTGGCCTATGTTGCAGATGTTCCTGGCAAGAAGTGTGGAAAATGTGGTTCTACAAATCATATAACTCACCTTTGTAAAAAGGGTGTTAGTAAGCCAACAAAAGGAGCTTGAAAATACAATGAAGCAGATTTAAATGATCCATACTCATTCTGTGATAAGTTTGACTGCATCCCTTTCAACTTGAAAGTGACGAAGAGTTGCCACAAACTGAGAGTAGATCTTAAAGAATCAAAAATTGAGTCTACATCAGAAAGGGATAGTGCACAATAATCATTGAATTTTATTTCATCTGAAATAAATCACTCTACTTCTGCTAAATCAGTTAACAAGAAGAAAATACCCAACACTATTTGGGTCACTAAACACACTTGAATCTCATTGTGTGCAGGAAAAAGTGAAGAAGGTCATATAGATCATTGACAGTGGATGTTCTAGACATATGACAGGTGATAAGGCCCTATTATCACAGTTTGAGGAGAAAGTTGGCCCATTGGTGACCTTTGGAGACAACATCAAAGGATTCATAATGAGATATGGCAAGATTGTTTCTGAAACAGTTGTCATTGATGATGTAGCACTAGTAGCTGGTCTTGAGGTGAATCTTCTCAGTATTAGCCAATTTGCAGACAAAGGCTTTGAAGTTTTATTCAACAAAGAAGAATGCACCTTTATCAGTAAGAAAACTGGTGAAATTGCTCTGAAAGGAGCAAGGAAAGGAAGCTTGTTTGTTGCAGACTTGGACTCAACAAATAAGGATGGTATTTGCTGCTTCTACACCAAGGCATCAGAAGAACAAAGCAAGCTATGGCATAAGAAGTTGTCTCACTTGAATTTCAAGGCAATTAACAACTTAGTCAAAGAGGAGTTAGTGAGAGACATGCCCAAGCTGGAGTTTGCTCAAGTTGAAGTTTGTGAAGCTTTTCAGAAAGGAAAGATGAAAAGATCTAATCACAAGTCAAAAACTGTGAATTTCATTAGTGCACTCTTGCAGCTTAATCACATGGACTTGTTTGGGCCAGTAAATGTCTTATCAATTTCAAGGAACAGATATGCACTTTTGATGGTGGATGATTTCTCAAGATACACTTGGGTAGAGTTCATGTACTCTAAAGATGAAACTCCACATATCATAATTGACCACATCAAGAAGATAAAAAAACAGGCTGAAGATTATAATTGTGAGAAAAGACTGAGAAGTGACAATGGAACAGAATTCAGAAATGCTACATTAAGTGAATTCTGCAAAGGCAAAGGCATTGTTCAAGAGTTCTCAGCTTCCAGGACACCTCAACACAATAGAGTAGTTGAGAGAAAGAACAGAACATTGGTTGAAGCTTCTAGAACAATGCTGCAAGATGCCAAATTGCCAACAAGTTTCTAGGAAGAGGCTGTCAATACTGCATGCTATACTCAGAACAAATATCTCATTAACAAGGCATATGGCAAGTCACCCTACTCAATCATGTCCAAGAGAAAGCCTACTGTAAAGCATCTTCATGTGTTTGGAAGCAAGTGTTATATTTTGAAAGACAACTCTGAATATGTGGGAAAATTTGACTCAAAGGTCTTTGAAGCAATTTTTCTGGGATATTCACTGGAAAGAACAACCTATAAAGTCTATGTGATTGATCAAAAGAAGATCATGGAAAGCACATATATGACCTTTGATGATGACAAGTGTCCAGGCTTGGAATGTCTTGATGATAATGAAGCTGAAGCCCTTGCATTTGAAAACCTCAACATTGATAGTGATTCTGATGGAGATGTTGAAGTTAATGCACAACAAATGATGAATGAAGAGACTACTAAACAATAAAATCATGGGAATGGAAGCTCATCTCAAACACCTGAATTTGGTAGCACAAACTTAGGGGGAGAAAGAGAAGAAGCATCTACCTGTGGTGCCCTCCAAACCCGGGTCAGAAGTTTGGGGTCCACAACACCAACACAACATATAAACCTGTATATAAGATATTATTTGCAATGACCCTTCTTTACATAACCACGGATCGCAACATATTAAAGTATGAAAATAAGCCACAACCTTAACTTTGATTACATCGTACCAAATCCCGACTAATTTAACTTACAACTGATAATAAAATTATTCTTACAATCTTATTATCTCACTACCGCAATAAGCTCCCGCTAGCTCGATCCACCTCAATCTGGAATCCTAGCTCGTACATTGAACTGGGAAACCTCACTATCAACCGTATCCTTCTTAACTGTAGAATACATAAAAAGATTCGCAAGAGTGAGCTAACTAGCTCAGCAAGTCACAATGACAATAATTGAGATTAATCAATGATCAAACGAGATGATTCAGAGGAATCAAGTTTATTGCTAAACAATCATTAGAATTGGACATTCATTTTAAGTTTTTAAAACCAAGGTTAGGCTGCTGATCAGTCACGCACTAACCCCGAGCAAAGCACACAACACTGCTCTAACTACTGGATCCAAGGCACACATTGGCCTAAATTGATCATAGATATGGTCTGACCATGAATCTGGTCCACATATATATATATATATAAACTATCCAACTCTAAAGCAGTTCAATATGATAAACAATATAATTCGATAAACAAGATCATAATCAATGATGGTTAAACACTTGAATAAAAACATAAAGAAACTCATGGATATCTCAAGGGTATATCAAGGTATGTATAAGAAACGGTTTTCAGTCTGTAAAATGATCAGGTATTGGACGAATACTGATTTTTCAAGGTATAGTTCTTTGATGTTCTAAAGAATGGTTGGAGTATAAAAGTTTATGAGTTTTCAAACAATTTTGCTCCAGTGTTTGGTAGTTATACATTTGGGGAGTGGTATCATATTTGTGTGATTTTATATCTGAGGATCAACAAAGGATGGTTTACAAAGAACAAGGCTTACGGCTCAAGATCAAGAAAAATCAGGGTTCAAGGGTAAATAGTTTAAAGCACTTGCGACATAAACAAGAGTTATTTTGAATAAGAGCGACATGTTATGAAACAGTTCAAAAATAATTACGATATATCTTGAAGAAAAGTTTGGAAGTACTTGCCTCTCAGGGCTTTACAACTGTTACTGACCAAATCTGAGTCGACTCTGCCGCTCAGGCTTTAACGTCCAACCACTAGACCACATTAGATTCGATTTCGACACTCGGGTTTTCTGTTGGAACTCTATTGAGCTCGTCGACTGACCACTAGGTTGTCTTTAGTCCATCGTCCACTTCCAGGTTCCCGACTATAACCTACAGGGTCGAAATACCCTACGTTAGACGTCTAGGTATGCTTGACATATCCTCGATACCAATTTACCCAACGATATTCAAACCCAACTCGTAATTATATATATATTATAATAACACACGCAACAAGTAGGGTTCAAAATCTCGAAAATCGGTTTGGTGTTCGTTTTCGGAAAATAAATATATACTCCTTATTTTACGAAATCAGGTTATCGATTTGGCAAAATATTTCATTATATCGTACAACCAAGTTTCGTATATAAAACATACACATATACATATAGTCACTCGACGTCCCGATAATTATTGGATACGTTCCCGTGTTTCCGTAGTTCGATTTTCTCGGAAATCGGGCAGCGTCTCCTTTGTTTATCGGACTACCCGTCGAAACACAACGACGTCAAACCAACAATAATAAATCTCTCAACAATCAACATTCACAATTTCCCAAACGCCAATTCAATACTACTATTATTTATTATTTGCATTTTACATTTATTTAATATATTAGGACTCAGATAATAATCATCACGGTCCACCGTTCGCTCGTAACGAGTCATCGCGAACGGCGGCAAAATTTGGCGGGTACCCGATTAATTCTCGGGTTTTCAACGGGAAATTTCGCCAATTATTCCTTAAAATAATTCCGTGCAGACAATTAATATTAAGAATATTAATCAAAACCTGCATAAAATAATTATATTAATTAAAAATTCACCAACACACGCGCACAAGCACGCGCAACCACACAGACACAATCGGAAAAAATCCAAGGCGGCTGGAAACACAGAACTGCCAACAGGAAATGGGGAAATACACAGCCATCAACACATATATACATATGTATGTATAATCAATACTATTCGATCAAAAGAGAACGGAACAGGGGAAGTTTGCGGGAAACAAGCCGGCGGCTTACCGGAACACAGAGCAACACCGAACAAAGGTTTCGGCCTGCATACACTCGCACCCATAGATACATACACAAGGCTGCAGAATGATATAGAGGAGAGCAAGCCCAATCGGTTCCAACTGGAATCGAGAAAAACAAGCAAGAATAGAAAGAGAACGAAACCCCGCAAGGTTGATACCACCGAGAAAAGAAAGAAGACGGTGTTGTGATGCCGTGTGTTTGTGTTTGGCTTTTATTTTATTCCCAGCAACAAATTAACAGTAGCCACGTATCAATTGAAGTGCTAAAAACCTGACACGTGCAGTGCTTCTCTGTATATCCCCATTTTTGTAACGATTTATTTGATATAACGAAATAAAGTGTGATTTAATAGTAACCAAAACAATTTCAAATTAATTTTAAAATGATAGAAATATCCTGAAGTTGATAAAAATGTAAATTTCGTAATTTTTAAATAAATTTTGAAACACAAGTTATACCCGCATTTACAGTTAACGAACCGAGCTGTATTTAAAATAAATTCATAAAATCATGAAAACAGTCTTAAAATGTTAAAAATATCCCGAAATTTATAAAAACATAATTTTTGAAATTTTAAAACAATTCCTAAAATGCACTTTATACCCGCTTTTATCAATTAAACGAATCAACGCGCGGGTGAAACTAACTCTGAAAATTCCCGAAATAATTTTAAAATTCTCGGAATATTTCAAACTGAAATAAATATGAATTTCATAATTTTTAAAGAATTCTAGAATTAAATACAGATTTTTACAAATAAATACAATCAAAAAATCACAGAGGGCTAAATAATTAATGAAATATTGATTTCTAAATTTTATAAAATCCCAAAAATAAATATTGTAATTGTAAAATCATAAAAACAATTTTAGAGACATTCCAAATATTTATGCAAATAAATTTGCACTGAATTCACTTTTAAAAGTGTAAACAATTCAATATACTCAATAATTAACTACACGAACCACCCTGTACACCATAAATCACACATAAATAATAATAAAACAACATCGAGCTGACAAAAACTATACACATACTTTATTTATTTAACACTTCCACAATTACAGATTTAAATAATTTAAAAATACACAGGTCGTTATATCCTTCCCCCCTTAAAAAGATTATGTCCTCAGAATCTGGTCTAATTACACAAGTGAGGATCTTTGTCAAGCATATCTGACTCTAGTTTCCAAGTAGACTCATCTACTCGAGGATTTCGAACGTACTTACTATAGATATACACTTATTTCCAATAACTCGCCTTTAACGATCAAGAGTTTGGGTTGATCACTCTATGCAGAACAAAGTTGGACAAGAGCTCCATTGGCTCCTGATCAATCACTTAATTTAAATAAGATAATTATCATTTTTAACTTTAACAGGCTAAACACACTATATGTGCACACTGTTGTGACGGTAACGTCAACTCATGAATAACTTTATCTATATTTATCAATACCTCGAATGGTTCACTAATTTTAGGACTTAACTTGTCTCTTCTACTTAGACTTATCTAGTCTTTTTCAAGATGAAACTTGTACTAACACTACTGGCCTATTTTTATACTCATATTCTCTCTCGATACAATCTTTCCTTCTTTCTTTGTCCACTCCGAGCTGCTTCAATCAATATTACTTCGCTCTTGGTGTGCTGAATTAATTTAGAATTTGACAACTTTCTTTCTCTCACTTTATCTCAATAAAAATGAGGACCTACACTTACGTTCACATGAAGCTTGGTAAAATAACATTCTAAAGCTGAAATTGATGATAAATAATCATCCCAGTTTTCCTTAAAACTCAACCTTTCCACGTATCTTGTTTTTCCTGAATCGCTTCCTCACTTTGACTCTTCGCTTAAGGATGGTAAGCAGTGCTCGTTTTCAACTTGGTTTCCAAACATTTAAACATTTCTTACTCTTTTTCATCAGTTAGGGTGGAAAAGTAATCTCATATATTCACGTATTATCACCTTTAAGTATTTGAACTTCAGATTTCCCTCTTTCCAATTCGTCTATTAACTCTTCGGCGGTCTTAATTACATCCAATCCTTTTTGTCGGCATAAGGCATCTGTTACCATACGGCTTTGCTTAGGTAGTTGTTAATGGATTAATTCAGAATTCTTTGTTAACCTTAGTCAAAATTTCATTCTTGAAAACTCAACGTATAGTTGTTTTCCTTCTGATCTTTGGAGAAAAATCCTTGGGCATTCCACGCAGACTTTCTTATTCCTTGAGTAGCTGAGGATGTTATTAATAAATACAATTTTCTTATCCAAGTACTGCTTATACCCTACGTTCCTTAATTCCTTATAGCCACTGATACACTTGTTATTTCACATAATTTCACCAGAGTTTGCAATGCTCTTAACTCACTTTAATCGTAATTTCTGATATGTTCTCAGGTCGGATCTTAAGTTAATCTTCAAGACATAACACACTTCTTGGATTAGGTTTCATAGGTAATCAATCTTTATAGGGGTCACTTATTCTTATTCATTGTTTTATTGAACTCCTGCTAATCAGTACATAATCTCATAATTTTATTCCTTTTCTCTAACAACATCACTGATACATTTTACGATTCGCTTCTTGTAAAACCACTCCTTGGTCTACCTTGTTAACTAGGCCTCCGATACTTCACCTTAATTCTTTGACATGTCCAACACTTCCCAAAATCCCCTTCTTATACCTGGTTATCACTATTTTTCTTTAAATTTCTATATATCTTGGCATCTCTTCAATAGATTAAATACTTGATATTGTGAATTCCCTATGGGATCTCATTTCTTAATTCTTCTGCTTGTAGCATCCAAGTGCTGGAAGAAAACCGGGGAATATCATGATCGTTCTTCTGGGCGCATAAATTTCCTCTTACTAACTGTTAACACTATGATCCATTATCTTCTCTTGACATCTTATCTTTCCCTTCACAACTTCAACTGAAAGGTTACACTATCCATCCTTGTTTCTTTTGGATTATGAACTTTAGCTTCCCATTTCAACCTTCAGAATTCTATAGTTAATTCTAATGGTGTAGTCTCTATGTTCGTTCTCTCCTTTTTGCTTATCGTTTGCCACTACATTCGCTTTTCCCCGCGAATACTTCAAACTCTTATGGTCTGTATAGATCTTACACATTTCTCCATACATATCATGTTTTCCAATCTTTCAAAACAAATATTATTACTGTTAGTTCCAATTATGAGTAGGATACTTCTGCTCATAAGGTTTCGGTTGTCTGGGTGCATATACAATAACTTTATTGTGCTGCATCAATACACATCCTACTCCCTTATGAGAAGCATCACTATAACTACCAAATCTCCTTGATACTTTCAAAATGATAAAGCAGGTGCTGTAACCATTCTCTCATTTAACTTTGCAAAACTTTCTTCACTCTTCTCCACTTTATAAAAATTTCTTGCTTTTCCTGATTAGTTTCGTCAAAGGTACTGTAACTTTTAAGAAATCTTGAACAAATTTCCGATAATAACTGGCTAATAATAAAACTTCTTACTTTTGATGGTGCTTTTGATCTTTCTTTATTCATACTATCTTTAAATTTTTCTGCTGAATCCCTTTTTGTCTCCTCCTCACTGACTATCTATGATAAGAATTATACTTCCTGCCATTAAAGTTTTCATCTGGTAAACTTTTCGTACCACTTCTTTCTTCTTTGACTCCTCAGCTATCATTGTATAGGTTGCATGGTCCTTCTTAAGTAACACAAGTACATCTTATCCAAATTCCTTCTTCAAGATTCTACTCATTAAATTTAAATACAACCGGTATATCAGTTCATCCAACTAACATTTCTAGGATTTTATACAACAGTACTGAGTTCTAAAAATTATCTTTGATATGTCCATAAGTTCAATCTTTACCTGGTAATATACCCAGTCTTAAATCAATCTTATGAAAATACTTTGCTTCCTTCATTTGATCAAACAAATCATTGGTGATGTAATAGATATCTGCTCTTGAGAGTAACCATGTTGAGCTTTCGCTAGTCAACATATAATCTCACACTTCCATTTTTCTTATTAACAAATCGTGCCGATGCACATTAGGGGTATGCTAAGTCCAGTTGCTTTCTCTTCTAATTATCTCCTACGTTTGCTCTGGTAACTCCTTTATTTTATCTGGTGCCATTCCGTGCAGGGCTTTGGACACTGGCTTCATTTCAGGTGCTAAATCAATCATAAACTCGTTTTCTTTACCTAAAAGAAATATTGGTAACTTGTCTGGAAACATATCTTGAGACTGTAAAATCTTCAAGTTTAGTTTGCTTCTGACTCTTATTTATAATCTCCATAACACTTATATTTTGGTCACGGTAATCTTAAATCATTCTTAACAAGTGCTTCACCCTCCTTTGTCCTCTAAACTTCTTCATGTTCTTGTTTGGCGTCTTCGGAACTATCTTCCATCACGACGGTCTACCTGAGCATCACACTTGAATAGTTAATCCATTCCTTAGAATAATATCAAATCATCTTGTCTCAAATGATATCAATTCTTCACAACTTATTGCCAGAAATATCGATTCCGTAATTGGTACTTACTTATTCAATAATTGCACGTTCTTAACTTGCTAGTCCTTTAGTTATAATCTTATCAATTCGACAGGGTAATTCATCTTATCAACAAAGCCTTGAGAGATATACGATCAAGTTAGTCCCGCTTCTTTCAATACTTTAACGCATATGGTATCCACAATAATCATCCATATCATCACATCCATATTTTAAATAACATATTTCTCGGGAAGTCGCAAATTCTCGTTCTTGGAGACGTATTCCTTATTGAAGTAGATCCCTTTGACTCCTAGTGCATCCCTGGCTAGGGCTAGTGATTTGCAATCCTCGCCCTATGCCTTTGTTTCCTTTCCATGCATGAGAGGTAGATGGGACTTTGCCCGCTTGGTGTATAATACGTTGACTTTTATTTAAAAAGCCCACGCCAACGAACAACTATACAACGAAACAACTAGAAGGATTCACAATTTTAATAAACTTAGAGTTGAAAAGAAAGAAGAAGCAATGATTTGAATATGAATGAGACAACCATATTGGTACTTAAGATGGTCAGTCTTTCATACTGTATGGCATACAGCACATGATTAGGTGGCATCCCACCCGACTCTTCGTCATTCCGACAAAGTGTCTCATCATAACATTGTTTATCCCAATCAGAAAGCAAAACTTGAGGGAAACAATTAAATTTGAAAGGAAGGCAAAATCCTCTGTTTTGATATTATCAAAAAGAATTTATTAAGAAAAGGAGTTCATACATTTTTAGGAATTAAAAAGGAATATACGCTGTAATATTGAGGACAAGAATGATACCATTGTTCACCATCCACATTTCACTTGTATTCATCTTTCGAACTTGCTCGATCATTTCCCAATTGTGCCATATAACAACTTTAGAAAGTATGCTGAAATGCCTTCACAACTAAGAATTATGGTAGATTCTTACTTGTTAAGTCTTGCATCTGCAACATCACAACTACACGTATAATACTTTAACAATTCGATCATACTGGCATTCTTATCAGATAACCTTAAGTTTCCTCTTTTTAATTTAGGATAACCATGAATCATTTATCATAACGACCCTTTTATTAATATTCTTCTTTTAGAAAAGTCTAGAAATTTTTCCAATCTTCTTCGATCATGCTCAGGCTTCCGTTAAATCAATGAATTCCTTAAACTCTGATAATCCCAGTAATTGGTTAAATAGTTACTCCGTACGCTGGTTCTGTTGTCAATCTTATCAAACAATACTTGCACCTCACTGTTAGGAATATTCAACTTCTTCCTAATCGCAGGTTACCTCGTTCTCCGAATTAGCAATACTAAATCTGAAACAACATTCTTTCAGGTAATTCGGGTCTTTTAACAAACAAGAAACTCAAGTAGTAACTTGACAACCAATGTTTAAAACTTATTTTATTCCAAAAAGGTTTTTTTTAAGGGAAAAATCTTTTTCGAAAACTTGTTAAAAATGTTGAAAATCACACATCTAGTTGTCCTTACTATATGAGTTGGTTGTTGTCCTTCCTATAACCAGATACCAAATTAAAGAAATGATCACACATAGGTACATTCACTTCCATTTATCTCCTCTCCTTCATTGGGTCTATTACTTTCCTTAATCAATGAAAGCTTCAGCTGTCGTTGCATATTATCTTATTCGTTGCTTCATTTCAAAGCTTCCATACTGGTAGTACTCCCATCATCATCTAATTCTAAAAAAATTCCAGATCTATACTCTTCTCTCTAACTCTTTCAAAATTCCTCTAGTCCATTCCACAACTAATCAAGGGTGGTCTATTCACTAATGGCCCTATTTAATCTGGTAGAAGCCATCCTCCGAAATGCGTAAATCTTCTTTCTAAACTCCTTCTTTCCTTCATTAATATCTCATGTAATCACTATTTACTGTAGCTATCTTATTATTTCTCGCAAATACTGTTGTTTCATAAGACAGGTTTTTTAAACTGAGGATATAGAACATGGTGTAGAGTAAACTGAAAAGATACATTCATAGCCGAATGTCCAGTAAAACAAGAATTAAACAGATGGAGGTTCTTAAATAGGTAGTCTCGTATCAAGAGGTGGTAAAATAGCATTGAATAACTTGAAAAGGTGCAACTGTCATAACGGAAGGTAGTACCTTTAATACTGATGGAGGAACAAGGTGCAAATTAAATGTGAGAGAAGATGACGATCCACGAACGGAAAGCTCCAAACGATCAAATGATGCAGGGAAATCAGGATCTGCCATTGTCGTTGTCTGGAAATCACGTCGCAATGTTAAGAATCCCGAATCGTAATACGAACCGTGCCGAAGACCTACTATACAATCGCACTCACCCTCACAATGTCTTATCTTTCTATTTCCTATTCCTAATCCTAACCCTCTACCCAATCCCGACAATCTAGGCTTGTTTCCGTGACTTATAACATGTAGCTCTGATACCAACCTGTGGCACCCTCCAAACTCGGGTCAGAAGTTTGGGGTCCACAACATCAACACAACATATAAACCTGTATATAAGATATTATTTGCAATGACCCTTCTTTACATAACCACGGATCGCAACAGATTAAAGTATGAAAACAAGCCACAACCTTAACTTTTATTACATCGTACCAAATCCCGACTAATTTAACTTACAACTGATAATAAAATTATTCTTACAATCTTATTATCTCACTACCGCAATAAGCTCCCGCTAGCTCGATCCACCTCAATCTGGAATCCTAGCTCGTACATTGAACTGGGAAACCTCACTATCAACCGTATCCTTCTTAACTGTAGAATATATAAAAAGATTCGCAAGAGTGAGCTAACTAGCTCAGCAAGTCACAATGACAATAATTGAGATTAATCAATGATCAAACGAGATGATTCAGAGGAATCAAGTTTATTGCTAAACAATCAATAGAATTGGATATTCATTTTAAGTTTTTAAAACCAAGGTTAGGCTGCTGATCAGTCACGCACTAACCCCGAGCAAAGCACACAACACTGCTCTAACTACTGGATCCAAGGCACACATTGGCCTAAATTGACCATAGATATGGTCTGACCACGAATCTGGTCCATATATATATATATATATATATAAACTATCCAATTCTAAAGCAGTTCAATATGATAAACAATATAATTCGATAAACAAGATCATAATCAATGATGTTTAAACACTTGAATAAAAACATAAAGAAACTCATGGATATATCAAGGGTATATCAAGGTATGTATAAGAAACGGTTTTCAGTCTGTAAAATGATTAGGTATTGGACGGATACTGATTTTTCAAGGTATAGTTCTTTGATGTTCTAAAGAATGGTTGGAGTATAAAAGTTTATGAGTTTTCAAACAATTTTTGCTCCAGTGTTTGGTGTTTGGTAGTTATACATTTGGGGAGTGGTATCATATTTGTGTGATTTGGTATCTGAGGATCAACAAAGGATGGTTTACAAAGAACAAGGCTTACGGCTCAAGATAAAAAAAAAATCATGGTTCAAGGGTAAATAGTTTAAAGCACTTGCAACATAAACAAAAGTTATTTTGAATAAGAGCGACATGTTATGAAACAGTTCAAAAATAATTGCGATATATCTTGAAGAAAAGTTCGGAAGTACTTGCCTCACAGGGCTTTACAACTGTTACTGACCAACTCTGAGCCGACTCTGCCGCTCAGGCTTTAACGTCCAACCACTAGACCACATTAGATTTAATTTTGACACTCGGGTTTTCTGTTGGAACTCTATTGAGCTCGTCGACTGACCACTAGGTTGTCTTTAGTCCATCGTCCACTTCCAAGTTCCCGACTATAACCTACAGGGTCGAAATACCCTACGTTAGCCGTCTAGGTATGCTTGACATATCCTTGATACCAATTTACCCAACGATATTCAAACCCGACTCATAATTATATATATTATAATAACACACGCAACAAGTAGGGTTCAAAATCTCGAAAATCGGTTTGGTGTTCGTTTTCGGAAAATAAATATATACTCCTTATTTTACGAAATCAGGTTATCGATTTGGAAAAATATTTCATTACATCGTACAACCAAGTTTCGTATATAAAACATACACATATATATATATAGTCACTCGACGTCCCGATAATCATTGGATACGTTCCCGTGTTTCCGTAGTTCGATTTTCTCGGAAATCGGGCGTCGAAATACAACGACGTCAAACCAACAATAATCAATCTCTCAACAATCAACATTCACAATTTCCCAAATGCCAATTCAATACTACTATTATTTATTATTCGTATTTTACATTTATTTATTAAATTAGGACTCAGATAATAATCATCACGGTCCACCGTTCGCTCGTAACGAGTCATCGCGAACGGCGGCAAAATTTCGCGGGTACCCGATTAATTCTCGGGTTTCCAACGGGAAATTTTGCCAATTATTCCTTAAAATAATTCCGTGCAGATAATTAATATCATGAATATTAATCAAAACCTGCAGAAAATAATTATATTAATTAAAAATCCAACAACACACGCGCACAAGCACGCGCAACCACACAGACACAATCGGAAAAAATCCAAGGCGACTGGAAACACAGAACTGCCAACAGGAAATGGGGAAATACACAGCCATCAACACATACATACATATGTATGTATAATCAATACTATTCGATCAAAAGAGAAGGGAACATGGGAAGTTTGCCGGAAACAAGCCGGCAGCTTACTGGAACACAGAGCAACACCGAACAAAGGTTTCGGCCTGCATACACTCACACACATAGATACATACACAAGGCTGCAGAATGATATAGAGGAGAGCAAGCCCAATCGGTTCCAACCAGAATCAAGAAAAACAAGCAAGAATAGAAAGAGAACGAAACCCCGCAAGGTTGATACCACCGAGGAAAGAAAGAAGACGGTGTTGTGATGCCGTGTGTTTGTGTTTGGCTTTTATTTTATTCCCAACAACAAATTAACAGTAGCCACGTATCAATTGAAGTGCTAAAAACCTGATACGTGCAGTGCTTCTCTGTATATCCCCATTTTCGTAACGATTTATTTGATATAACGAAATAAAGTGTGATTTAATAGTAACCAAAACAATTTCAAATTAATTTTAAAATGATAGAAATATCCCGAAATTGATAAAAATGTAAATTTCGTAATTTTTAAATAAATTTTGAAACACAACTTATACCCGCATTTACAGTTAACGAACCGAGCTGCATTTAAAATAAATTCAGAAAATCACGAAAACAGTCTTAAAATATTAAAAATATCCCGAAATTTATAAAAACGTAATTTTCGAAATTTTAAAACAATTCCTAAAATGCACTTTATACCCGCTTTTATCAATTAAACGAATCAACGCGCGGGTGAAACTAACTCTGAAAATTCCCGAAATAATTTTAAAATTCTCGGAATATTTCAAACTAAAATAAAATTGAATTTCATAATTTTTAAAGAATTCTAGAATTAAATACAGATTTATACAAATAAATACAATTAAAAAATCATACATGGCTAAATAATTAATGAAATATTGATTTCTAAATTTTATAAAATCCCAAAAATAAATATTGTAATTGTAAAATCATAAAAACAATTTTAGAGACATTCCAAATATTTATGCAAATAAATTTACACTGAATTCACTTTTAAAAGTGCAAACAATTCAATATACTCAATAATTAACTACACGAACCACCCTGTACACCATAAATCACACATAAATAATAATAAAACAACATCCAGCTGACAAAAACTACACACATACTTTATTTATTTAACACTTCCACAATTATATATTTAAATAATTCAAAAATACACGGGTCGTTATATACCAGTCACACCAATAATGAAGAAAATGATGAAGGCACAAGTCAACAAACTCACACAAGGAAGTGGGATAGAAGTCACTCCAGAGAAGCAATTATTGGTGATCTTACTGCTGGTGTGAGGACTAGAAGTGCAACTGCTAATGAGTGCCTACATGCATGTTTTCTGTCCCAATTAGAGCCTAAGAAAATTGATGAAGCTCTATTGGATCCTGACTGGATATCTACCATGCAGGAAGAGCTGAATCAGTTTGAAAGAAGCAAAGTCTGGAAGTTGGTTCCTGCACCAAAGAACAGAAGCATTATTGGAACAAAATGGGTGTTCAGGATCAAAATGGATGAAAATGGTATAGTTACCAGAAACAAAGCAAGGCTGGTTGTCAAAGGCTACTCACAAGAAGAAGGTTTTGATTATGATGAAACTTTTGCTCCTATTGCAAGACTTGAAGCTATAAGAATTTTTTCTAGCATTTGGTGCACATTCAAATTTAAAGTGTATCAAATGGATGTCAAAAGTGCCTTTCTGAATGGATGTCAATATGAAATGAGTATGATGGGGGAACTAAGTTACTTTCTTGGACTTCAAGTCAACCAAAGAAGTGATGGTATCTTCATCAGCCAAACTAAATATGTCAAGGATCTTCTGAAAAAGTTTGGAATGGTTGATTGTTCACCTGCATCTACATCTATGTCTATTGCAACAAAGTTGGATGAGGATAAAAAGGGCAAGAGTGTAGATATCTCAAGCTATAGAGGGATGATTGGATCATTGCTTTACTTAACAGCAAGTAGACCAGACATCATGTTTGCAACATGTCTATGTGCAAGATTTTAAGCCAATCCAAAAGAATCACATTTGATGGCTGTAAAAAGGATTTTCAGATACTTGAAGGGGACTCCTAACTTGGGATTGTGGTATCCTAAGGGAACAGGTTTTGAAGCTGTTGGATACACAGATGCGGATTTTTTTGGATGCAGGGTTGTCAGAAAGAGTACCAGTGGAAGCTGTCAATTTCTTGGACAAAGACTTGTATCTTGGTACAGCAAGAAACAACAATCTGTATCAACTTTTACAGTTGAAGCTGAATACATAGCTGCAGGAAGTTGTTGTGCTCAAGTGCTTTGGATTAGAAATTAGCTAATAGATTATGGCCTAGTGTTACACAAAATTACTATCATGTGTGATAATACTAGTGCTATATTTATAGTATCTAATCCAGTTAATCATTCTAGGATAAAGCATATTGATGTGAGGTACCATTTTATTAGAGAATATGCTACTAATGGTACCATTGAGCTCATTTTTATACCAACAGAAAAATAACTAGCTGACATTTTTACTAAACCCTTGGATGAAGCAAATTTCACTAGACTTGTAAGTGAAATTGGAATGCTTAATTCTTCATCCTAAGGCAAGAACTCAACTAATTTTTTACAGCAGATTAATCTCTAGTAAATCAAAATTAATTTGATTAAATTGAAAATTAACTGAAATATGAATTATAAATATTTCAAAAATCTCTACATATTTGTTTTTCAAATTCAATTAACTTGGAATTTGTCAAATTTAGAGTAAACTGCTTAGTTGTTAATATACATCCTTAATATGTTAAATTAACACAAGGCAGAATTACAATAACCAAAAGTATTTAGAAAACTGAGTTCTCGATAAGTATAAATTGACTTCTCGACAAGTCATTTTAGGACTTCTCGAGTGAGTCCTCGATAAGTCAATTTACTGACTTCTCGAGTGACTTCTCGATAGGTTTAAAATGACTTATCGATAAGTCCTTGTAGAGTTCTCTAATAGTGTTCATTCAGAGATCTCTACAAGTACAATTCTTGACTTATCAATAACTCAGAACTGAGATAATTTAAATTTATAAATTATTTTGGTAAAATACTTTTGGAAAATTTATTCTAATTATATTTTGAATTTATTCAGGTAAAAGTTAGAATTAGTTCAATCCAATTTTGGGACAAACTGGGTATTTATTTGACATTTCGATAAGTCAAGTTTGAGTTCTCTATAAGAGTAATTTAAAATGACTTCTCGACATGTACTTCACTTCTCTAAATGACTTCTCAATAGACAACTCCAAATATCTATTTTTGAGTTCTCGACAAGTCATCTTCTTTTACTATAACTACCCAGACCCCTCGATACATACTATTTACTCACATCTTTCGAGATCTAAAGTGACCTAGCTTTCAATCCAAAACCATTTTCTCTCTCGTTTTTCATTCCTTCTCAGAAATTTCTCTTACCCATTCATTCTCATCAATCAACAATGACCCAAAATGTTGCTAGGACATTTATCCCAGAGAAAAGAACCAACTATCTTGTTTTCACTGATGCAAACCAAGCTCCTGATAGTTTCAAGGGGTTTGTGAAGCTACTGACTGAATCCTATCTTGCAGGTGCTTTGACTGCAAATCCAGTACTATATCTAGACGTGCTGCATGAATTCTGGACTACAGCTGCAGTGAGAACTGATGTTAACAATAACTATCTTTCTTTGGTGGTGACATGCACAATTGGAGGCCAACAAATAGAATTCAATGACCAAGATGTGAATAGAGCCTTGGGGCTGCCAACTGAGAATCTGGTGGAGGTACCAACTCCTGATGAGCTGACTGAGTTCATGGACTTCATCAATTATGGTGGGAGAATCAACCTGTTAAGCTTAAATCGAACCAATCTAAGGAAGAGGTGGTCATTCATCTTTGACTCTGTAGTAAGGGCCTTTACTTGCATAAAAAACAGGATATGACAATATCTCAAGTGTTGTGCAAAAGCTGGTGTATTCAATTGCCCACAAAAGACACCTGAATGTTGGTCTGCTGATCCTAGAAGAACTTACAACCAGGTTGGTTATGCCTCTAACAACTAGAGGTAAGGAAATTTGCTTTCCTAGATTTATTATGTCCACTTTAAATAATAAAGTAGCTGACATACACCTACTAAATGGTATAGATAGTACTAAAATAGGCAACTATAAGCAAGTGTCCAAAATAATATTTGGCTCACTTATTACAAAGAATAAGGTGAATGTAAGTCTGAAAATCACTCCATTTATGTGGGAGAGATTTAGGACTTATCTTTATCCTATGCCTGACATGAGATCCAATGCACAATCTAGTACATCTATGATTCCTGAACCTGTGGAAGTACAAACACATGATTACCAACAGGATCTTCCCATGCTGCAACCATTATTTCACAACCTTTAGAAGCTAGGAAACCAACTACCTCATCTTCCCAAAAAGGCGAGGTCAGTAAAAGGAAGAGAAAGGAGATAAGCCTAGTTGTGATAAATGAAAGTGGTGAGGAGAGATCTGAAAAAGAACCACCTCTGGTCAAAAGATCCAAAAGAAGTAAATAAAATGAGATGACTACTCTATCCTCCTCTACATCCTCTCAACAGGATGCAGTTGTAAAAACAACCAGGAGTGAGTCTGCATAGCCTGCACAAGAAGCAATTCAAGTGTATGGTAGGAGAAATAAGGAAGGCACACATTATGAGAGCACATCTCTTGAAACTCCCTAATCTATTCAGGGGGAGCTACTAACACTCACAACTGAGCAACAATCTCTTCTATCTAATATTTCTTCTATTTCAATTACACTTGAATCCATTTCTCAAGTGCATTGAAAATCAAGTGAATTAGCTCAAGAAGCTTTGCTCACCACCCAGACACCTCATTTAGATAATGAGAGGCTACATGTTGGGATAGACCTTGATGACACCATCACAAATATAGGGGATTCATAAGTCTTTACTGAAGACCCCATGGATACCTCTAATGCACCTTCATGTGCAAAACAGTCTTCACAGACTGAAAGGTTTGAGGGTAGTACTCCCGAGGGGGAGCTATATAAATCCTCTCCAATTTAATTGGAGGTTCCTCAAAAAGGAACAACTCTAGCACAAGCTTCCTTAGCAGTCAGAGCTAGAAATATAATTGCCAATGATAATGTCATGAGAAGGGCAAGTATAGCACATTTATATGTCAATATGTTGCAAGGCATACAAGGGTTTGAGGTTGGTGTACATGATAGTAACCTAGTCAAATCCCCTCTAATTCAATTGGAGGTTCCCACTACAAGTAAGGAACAACATACTATCAGAACCACTAAGCAATCTGTGAGTCAAACTGTGACCCTAGTCACAGGTGTTCTAAATGATTCATTCACCTCACAACTTCAAGTTAATATTCTCTTTTCCGATGAAATGAGTATGATTAGAACTATATGGATTACCCCTAATCATATGATCACAGACAACTCTTCTCAGCCCCCTCTTATTTCTGTAAGTCAAACACAACTGAGCCTTTCATGTGAGAATAAGAGAAAAGATTGAGAGAAAAATAGAGAATAAGATAGGCAGGATCCTTCCTAGCAAAAGGAGAGGTAGATGAGTGTATACATTTATCAATTCTTGTGAGGGAACTCTGACTCTCAAAAGTCATAAGACTAATGCAGTGTGAAGTAGTGAGACTACTTATTCAAAAGAACAGAGAGCTTAGGATTTTTTTTACAAACTCTTTCTGCAAAAATAAGTGGAACCTCTAATCTATTTGATAAACTCATCTCCACAAATTTCACTGGAGCTTGAAGCTGCAGACAGTGTTCTAAATGGACAATGACAGTAGCTTGAACAATGTGCATCTAGCTGGATCTTTCCACCTGGAGATAATGTCAAAAAAGGGGAGAATATATCTAAATGCCTGCCAAAATAGCTGATGGATGTTGCCAGATAATAAATATTCTATTCTTCACAAGGGGAGAGAAGAATAAATCTAAATGCAACTCAACAAAAGAAGATAAGATGGGAAGATTGGTTTCTGCATTTAGTTAAAGTTTTGACATCATCAATCAGAACTTGTACATAATTTCATAATGAACAAGTTGGGGGAGATTGTAATATATAAAAGTTGATGTCAAAGATTACTGGAGCTAACAATATCATTAGCATCTCTGATCATAGTATGAAGCAAGTCAAATGGACATCTGATCTGAGTAGAAGATTAATGAACAATTATTTTTAGTAATCTGTTAAGCTTGGGGTCAACCCTAAGTAAGTTGTATTGTTATCTTAATCTGTATTTTGTACTTGTAATATTTAAAGTCTGTAAAAATGCAAAGGAGCAGACTGAAGTCTTTTTCCTAAAACAGTATCAAGCCTAAGGATTCTATCTGGAAGAAGATCAAGCCTCAGAAGAATTTTAAAGAAGCTTGGAGTTGAATAAATCTGTTTGGAGAAAAATATTCCAAGTCAAGATCTCTACAAGTCACAGATTTAATGCTACAGAGAAATCATTCGAGAACTCCAAAAATTACCCGACGGATAAGCAATATCTACTCGATGGATGAACAATATCTACTCGACGGATGAGAAATATCTACTCGACAGATGAGCTATATATCTACTCGACGGATGAGCTATATATCTACTCGACGGATGAGCAATATCCACCGGGAGTGGAGAAGTCAGGAAAGCTACTTGAGAACTCAAGAAGATATCGACAAGCCAATTTAAAAAACTGAAGATTAGAGATATCGACAAGTCATTCCTTCACTAGAGAACTCAGAGTTATCGATAAGTCACAGTGAAGATGTGAAGACTAGAGATCTCGATAAGCTGAAGACCTCTACAAGTCAAACTCAATATGGAATGCTAGAGATCTCGATAAGCCTATATACTTATCGAGATGTCAAGTTGTTAGGAATATATGTGCATTAGTTTGATGATATGTTTAACAAAACACTTAAGTAGAAATTCAGTGTCTGTAGCCTCAACGGATAAGACCACTCTGGCTATCCGTTGATGGTGTAGCTTTACTTAGAAATAAGTCTAGTGTTGTAGCATATTTCAGTCTCTGTATTTAAGATGTAATTCTTAGAAGTTGAGAGAAACTATGAGTCATGTTGACTACTAGAAGATATGCAGATAGGAAGGCCAATTGTAAATATTTCATGCCTTGTAATTTTGTATAAATGAAGTGGTATCAACGGATGACTTAAAGACCTTCAACGGATGAGAAGCTAAGCTTCAACGGATGTCTCTAAAGCTTCAACGGATAACATCCTTCAACGGATGAGTGCATCAACGGATGAAAGCTTCAACGGATATTCTGTTGATTAACCGTTGATAAGTGGTAGTTGTACCTACAAACAGAGGCACGTGGGTGAACAGAGATAACTGAAATGTGGCAGCCTAATTTCAGGAACATCAGAAAAAGCAGCCGTTCTACTCTAGTATAAAGAGACATTAAGTCAACAAAGTACTGGAGTGAACTGGAGAAGAAACAAGTGGAGATCTTACTTTATTATTTTATATATCCTTGTCTTCACTTGTAAACTTGGTAATATATAAACCAAGTAGTAGCTAGTAATTAGATAAGAATTTTTACAGAGCTGTTTAGAAAAATCTTGAGAGAAAAATTATCTAGTTTGTACTAGGATGCAGCTGTGATCAAATTCTTAGATCACAGAATTTCTGAAATACCATCTCTGGTGGAACAACAAATCCACCAGAAAAGTTTTTAAAGGTTTATTGTGTTCTTTACATTTGTGTTTGAATATATATCTGTCTGTATCAGCTTAAAGCAATTCACACACTTGTTCATCTTGAACACACAGTCTTTATAAACTGCTCAAAACTTGAAAAAGTTTTGAGATTTACATTCAACCCCCCTTCTGTAAATCTCATTGTTAGTTCTCTAGAAATAATAATTGGTATCAGAGCAGGCTCTTGACAAACAAAGAGTTTAAAGATCTTGGAATCTAACAAAGATGAGTAAGAAGGATATTGGAGTAAAAATCCCAGTTCTTGACAGAGACAGTTATCACCACTGGAAGGTGAAAATGCACCTTCATCTACTCTCCCAAGATGAAGGTTATGTAAACTGTATTGAGAATGGTCCTCACATTCCCCACAAAGTAGCCACAGTTGCTACGGCCACAATTGCTGTTGGTCAATCCATTCCAAAACCTAGAGCAGAATGGACAATGGAAGACACAGAAGAAGTCCACAAGGATAAGAAGGCTATGAACATTTTGTTTAATGGTCTTGACAAGGATATGTTTGATAATGTGATAAATTGCTCAACTGCCAAAGAGGTTTGGGACACAGTTCAGCTGCTGTGTGAAGGTACAGAACAAGTAAAAGAGAACAAGATGCAGCTTCTCATTCAACAGTATGAGTATTTTCATTTTGAAGAAAATGAATCTTTAAATGACACATTTAACAGATTCCAAAAGCTGTTGAATGGATTGAAGCTGTATGGTAGACTGTACCAGGTGAAGGATTCAAATCTTAAATTCTTAAGATCCTTGCCAAAAGAATGGAAACCCATGACTGTCTCCTTAAGAAACTCTCAGGATTATAAGGACTTCACTCTTGAAAGATTATATGGAATCTTGAAGACTTTTGAACTAGAGTTGGAACAGGATGAGGTATTGGAGAAGGGGAGAAAGAAAGGAAGTTCAGTTGCATTGGTAGCTGAAAATGAGAGGGAATGCAGACAAGAAACTGTGAGATCTACATCAAACTCCAAAGATGGTACAAGATATCAGGAATCAAGCAAAGGAAAAGAGCAAGTAGCTGAGAATGAAGACAACTCCAGTCAAGATGACTCTGATAGTGTTGATGAGCATCTTGCATTTCTGTCCAGGAGATTTGCAAAGATGAAGTTTAAGAAAAACACTAGAGCCACTAAACCTCATAAGAACATGGTGGACAAATCAAAGTTCAAGTGTTTCAATTGTGGTATAAGTGGACACTTTGCAAGTGAGTGCAGAAAGCCAACTTCTGAAAAGAAGAAATTTGACCAAGTAGATTACAAGAAGAAATATTTTGATCTGCTCAAGCAAAAGGAAAGGGCTTTCATTACTCAAGAAAAAGATTGGGAAGCTGATGGAGAGGAAGAGAATGAAGATGTGGAGTATGTCAACTTAGCTCTCATGGCTGATTCTGAGGAAAATGAAGTTAGTTCATCAAGCAATCAGGTAACAACTCAGGTAATCACTACTGATGTAACACAACTTACTAAAGAAGAGTGCAATGATGCTTTTAATGACATGTCTACTGAATTGTATCATTTGCGTGTGTCTCTTAAATCTCTTGCTAAAGAAAATAGTAGGATTAAAGAGAACAATCTGTTTTTAAGTAATAGAAATGCTATGTTAGAAGATAAGTTGATTGACCTAGAGAAAACCAAGCTGCATTGTATATCTGTTGAGAATGAACTAGCTGAATCTATTAAGAAAGTAGAAATACTTTCTAATCAATTAAAGAGAGAGCAAGAGGTGATTAAAGCCTGGAAAACATCTAGGGATGTTAGTGCTCAAATTGCCAAGGTCCAAGGAATTGAATCATTCTGTGAAACTGCCTGGGATAAAAACAAAAAGAAACTGGAATTAATTGATGGGCTGTCAACGGATGTGGAATCAACGGATGATGAAGGTTATCCGTTGAAGGAAGAAAATGAGCATCCGTTGAAGGTTCCTCAATTAAAACAGGCAGATGTTTCTAATAGTGAAAATCTAAAGAAACTCAACAAAAAGTTTGGTTCAACTTCCAAGAACTTTGTTAAAGAAGAAGCAAGCACATCCAAAGATGTCAGTAAGGTGAATATAGGGCACATGACCTTAGAACAGTTAAATAATAGGCTCAAGATGGTTGAGGATAAAAAGGAAACTAAAAGAAAATCTAACAGAAATGGGAAGGTAGGTGTTAACAAACATAACAATTACACACCTGATAGGTATGCTCCTAGAAAAAGCTGTGTGCATTGTAGTAGTGTTAATCATCTATCTGCTAATTGCAAATCTATTAAGAAAACCCCCATAACTGTACCCTCTTCCATGCCTAACATGTCTGCATCATCTCTACATGCTATGCCTACTATGTCTCAACAGAATCCTTATGCACATTTTGCAAACATGCCATATTTTAACAATCCTTATCTTGCTGCATTTAGTATGCCTCAAATGCCATACAATATGCCTATGTGGAATAACATGTATGCACAATCCATGCCTTATCATATTCCAAATGTGCTAAATGATTCTGTGACTAACCCTACACCTCAACCAACTACATCCAAGACCAAGGTTGACTCAAAGTTACCTAAGTCTAGAGATGCAGGAGGAATGAAGTCTAGGAGAAAGGCTAACAAGAATGGACCCAAGGAAACTTGGGTACCAAAATCAAATTGATTGATTTTATGGTGTGCAGGGAAATAGAAGAAATCTATGGTACTTGGACAGTGGCTGTTCAAGACACATGACAGGAGATTTCTCCCTGCTCACAGAGTTTAAGGAAAGAGCTGGCCCTAGCATAACCTTTGGAGATGACAGCAAAGGGTTTACTATGGGATATGGCTTGATTTCAACAAGGAATGTCATCATTGATGAAGTTGCATTAGTTGATGGTCTCAAACATAACTTACTGAGCATCAGTCAACTATGTGATAAAGGGAATACAGTTTCCTTCAATTCTGAAGCCTGTGTTGTCACTAGTAAGAAAGACAACAAAGTGGTTCTAACTGGAGTTAGAAAAGGAAATGTGTACTTAGCTGACTTCAACTCTGTAAATGCAGAATCTATTACTTGTCTCTTCAGCAAAGCAAGTTCAGTTGAGAGTTGGCTATGGCACAAGAAGCTATCCCATTTGAATTTCAAGACAATGAATGATCTAGTCAAAAAGGACCTAGTAAGAGGAATTCCTCTTGTTGAATTCTCAAGGGATGGTTTGTGTGATGCTTGTCAGAAAGGCAAACAAAGGAAAGCATCATTCAAAAAGAAGCTTGAAACAACAATTGATGAACCATTACAGCTGCTACATATGGATTTGTTTGGACCAGTCAATGTATTGTCAATTGCAAGAAAAAGATATTGCTTAGTGATTGTAGATGATTTCTCAAAGTTTTCATGGGTCTATTTTCTTGGATCAAAGAATGAAGCAAGTGAAATCATTATCAATCACATCAGGCAAGTCAATAATCATCCTGACCTGAAGGTTAGGAATATCAGGAGTGACAATGGAACTGAGTTCAAGAATTTATCAATGAGGCTGTTCTGTGAAGAAAATGGAATCATGCATGAGTTCTCAACTCCAAGAATACCTCAGCAAAATGGGGTAGTTGAAAGAAAGAACAGATCTTTAATTGAGGCTGCCAGAACAATGCTTGAAGAATCAAAGTTACCAACATATTTCTGGGTTGAAGCTATTAATTGTGCTTGTTTCACTCAAAATATCTCTTTGATCAATCAAGCTAAAGGCATGACTCCTTATCAGTTGTTCAAGAGAAGAAAACCAACTCTAAACTTTCTTCATGTCTTTGGATGTAAATGCTTTATACTAAGGAATCAATCTGACCATAAAGGGAAGTTTGATGCAAAGGCTGATGAAGGGATATTTGTTGGTTATTCAGCTGGAAAATCTTATAGGGTCTACAATCTAAGAACCAACATTGTTATGGAATCTGTGCATGTTGTGTTTGATGATAAAAAGATTGATGGACTAACAGATGAGGGACAATATGAGAGACTCAAATTTGACAACATTGAGATATATTGTGATGATAGTGAAGAGGAGACTGATGTAGATAACACTTCAAAAGGGATTCAAAACATGCCCTTGGATAATGCACAAAATACTGCATCCGTTGAAAGTCAGAATTCTGCATCCGTTGATAGAGGCAATGCAGTATCCGTTGAAAGACATGGTGTATCATCCGTTGAAGTACTAAATGAAGCATCCGTTGATCATAGTTTATCAACGGATAATCGATTTACATCCCTTTGAACTGATCATTGGTGATGCATCATCTAAAGTGCAAACAAGAAGAGCTACTCAAGATGAATGTCTGTATAGTAGTTTTCTATCTCAGGAGGAACCTAAGAAAGTGGAAGAAGCCTTATTGGATCCAGATTGGATATTAGTTATGCAGGAAGAGCTAAACCAATTTGAGAGAAACCAAGTTTGGAAGCTGGTACCCAAACCAAAGAACAAGAGTCCTATTGACACAAAATGGGTATTCAGAAACAAGATGGATGAAAATGGCATTATCATAAGGAATAAAGCCAGATTGGTTGCTAAAGGCTATTCTCAGCAAGAGGGAATAGATTTTGATGAGACATATGCTCCTGTTGCAAGACTTGAAGCCATCAGAATTTTTCTAGCCTATGCAGCTCATGCCAATTTCAAAGTCTATCAAATGGATGTCAAGAGTGCATTTCTAAATGGGAAATTAGAGGAAGAAGTCTATGTAAGTCAACCTCCAGGATTTGAAGATCCAAATTTTCCAGACTATGTATATTATCTGTTGAAAGCACTCTATGGACTGAAGCAAGCACCTAGAGCCTGGTATGAAACCTTATCAAAATTTCTTTTGGAGAATCACTTCACTAGAGGTACTGTTGATAAAACTCTCTTCTTTAGGAATGTTAATGGCTCTAGTATACTTGTTCAAATTTATGTAGACGACATAATATTTGGTTCTAAAGATGATAAACTTTGTAAAAAGTTTGCTAAGCTAATGCAAAGTAATTATGAAATGAGCCTTATGGGAGAACTAACCTATTTTCTTGGTTTACAAATTAAACAAGTTAGTAATGGAATTTTCATTAGTCAAACTAAATATATTCATGATCTTTTAAAGAAGTTTGACTTAATGGAATGTTCATCTGCAAAAACTCCCATGGCCACTGCCACCAAACTTGAATTTAATAAGACTGAAAGGTCTGTGGACATTACAAGTTATAGAGGCATGGTTGGTTCACTTTTATATTTAACTGCTAGCAGACCAGATATAATGTTTGCTACATGTCTGTGTGCTAGATTTCAAGCTGATCCTAGGGAGTCTCACCTAATAGCTATCAAAAGGATTTTCAGATATCTCAAGGGTACACCAAATTTAGGTATTTGGTATCTTAGAGAATCTGGCTTTGATCTAATTGGTTATTCAGATGCAGACTATGCAGGTTGCAAAATAGACAGGAAAAGTACAACAGGCTCCTGCCAATTCCTGGGAAACAAGCTTGTATCATGGTTTAGCAAAAAGCAAAATTCAGTCTCTACTTCTACAGCTGAGGCTGAATACATTGTTGCTGGAAGTTGCTGCTCTCAAGTGTTATGGATGAGAAATCAACTCCTTGACTATGGACTTCATGTTGATAGAATTCCTATCTTTTGTGACAACACAAGTGCCATAGCCATAACAGAGAATCCTGTACAGCACTCAAGAACCAAGCACATTGATATCAAGTACCACTTCATTAGGGAGCATGTCATGAATGGTACAGTGGAACTACATTTTGTTCCAAGTGAACAACAAATTGCAGACATATTTACCAAGCCACTTGATGAATCAACATTCACAAGATTAGTAAGTGAGCTAGGTATGCTTAATTACTCTTAAAATTCATGTCCTTATTGCAATTTGAATTGAAGCCTGAAATATATTAGTTGCTAGAACAAATTTGACTTTTAACAAAGTTTATACCATCAACGGATGTTTCCTATCCGTTGAAAGTCAAAATTGCTCTATCAACGGATATTCATTATCCGTTGAAAGACAAATACATTTCTGGAATTTTTATCCGTCAACGGATAAAACTGAAGTACCTTTCAACGGATGACAATTTGCCTTATCCGTTGAAATGTCACATCAGTCGATTCAGGTGTTTCACAGCCGTTGATTCTATTTTCTTAACCGTTGATACTCATACATACATCTGTATGTATTGGTTTTAAAGGTAGTTGTTAGAATACTTACAGTTTATTCTTAAACGGCTGAAATTCACTAACATATACTTATTGATTAATCTTTTACTAATTTTTTTTTTTGAAAGCATATAAGCCCTTCTGATTTTTCATTTTTACTTTACGCTTTCTTAAAAATTTCAAGCATTTACCATTTTCTCTCTGCAAAACCTTCAAGTTATTCTCTGCAATTTCTACTCACAACAATGGCACCAGTCGTGAAAATTATGTCTCAATCTGGGTTCATCTATGAGAAGAACAATTTCATAGCTTTGGTAG
Organism: Apium graveolens; assembly: GCF_009905375.1. NCBI lineage: Eukaryota > Viridiplantae > Streptophyta > Magnoliopsida > Apiales > Apiaceae > Apium > Apium graveolens. The sequence goes on from NC_133656.1 coordinate 208,236,669, forward strand.
AAAAGAATGAAGCCCATTCAGACTATCACAAAATGATGGACTTCATCAAAAACTGTAAACTTAGCTATGCAATGCTGGAAGCCCCAACGATTTACTGTGAAGTAGTTGAGGAGATTTGGACAACTGCTGAGTTCAACTCCATAGATATGACTATCTCCTTCACTCTCAAAGGTAAAAATCACTGTATTAACTGTGATGATTTACAAGCATGTTTTAAATTACCTGAGAACAATGCCATGACACCACACACTGATAATGATGTATCCAGCATGTTAGATTCCATAGGTTATTCTCTTAACTCTGCTAGTTTAGGGAGTATTAGAAGAAAAGGCCTTAGGAAAGAATGGAGTTTTCTTGGGGATGCCTTTATAAAGGTTTTCTCTGGGAAAATTAGTAATTTTGATGCCATAACTTCATCTCTTGTTAATATGCTCTATATGCTTGTTTCTGATAGGTATTTTAACCTTAGCAACTATGTGATGCTAGAATTGGGTACTAGATTAGGTAACAAAGCTAATAGACCTAATAACATCTATTATGCTAGATTCTTTATGTTATTGGCTAACCATGTTGCTGAAGGTTTGGTCATAATCAATGAGAATAATAAACTCAAGTGCTGGGCACAAGAGAAAAGAGTTCTTGCAGATTTATTGAGAATGGATCTCAACAGCAGTGTGCCATTGGTATATTTACCAATCATGAATGCACCTCAGGTAGGTGAGGTAATTGCTTCTACAACTCCTACTTCTTCCAACCCCTCTATTTCTTTATCTTCTAGTGTGGCCATAAAATCTGTGACAATGCCCCAACAGATTTCTACCAAGGTCACCAAAACTAAACTTTCAAAATCAAAGACAAAGAAAACCACCTCTGTTGTTTCTCAAAAGACAACAGTTGTAACACCAACCATTAACCCTGAGGGGAGTGAACAGGGTGTGAGTGGTGAGGGGAGGGGTGAACATCAAAGAAACCCCCAGGATAAGGAAGGAGAGTTAAGTGCTTCCCAAGCTAGCCAAGCCACAGTTTCTCAAAAAGCTGTGGTGGTTGAAAAGGTATCTAGCACATCCCTAGTTGCATCCTCCCAAAAGGATGTTACTATTGAAAATAGTTCCCAACCAGGAACACAGAACAAACGAGGGAGGGACACTGAAGCCAAACACTCACCAACAAAAGCTTTTATTAGAAGAAAGAAGGCTAGAACCCAATCTTCTACACAGGGTGCACACACTGCACAGATACATCCATCTGTATCTATGCCTTCTCAAACTCAGTTTGATGTGGCTCCAATAAATGTGGAGTCACAGCCCCATTCTCTCACAATAATCACACATCAATCACCAAACACTTCATCACCATCTCTGGATGTGGATATGTTATTCCCATCAATTCCTGATTCTCCCTCTTTACAACTCAGGGAGGAGCCCCACTCAAATACAGGTGATCATCATCTCTTAGATGATTTGTTGGATCACCCGCAAATTCTTTCAGATATAATTGAAGGATCTGTGTCACCACATCTCAAATCAATCTACACAGATTCAACAGTTATATCACTTTCAATTTCAACTTCTTTTCCTTCTTCAACGGATATCACTCATCCGTTGACAAGTGGTTGCTCTTCAACGGATAAGCTTAACAGCAGTTATCCGTTGATAACATCAGTTTCACCTTCAACGGATATTCCACATCCGTTGATAGTCTCTCCACACATAACTGAATCAATTCCAAGTGTAGAAGACATGATTACTGTGCAATCACTCTTAGGATTGAGGGAAGGGAGTGAAAATTTGAGTGAGAGGCTGGGTTGCTCCCAGGCAAAAGGAGAGATTGAGAGCTCAAAAATGCATGCTATTTCTTCCAGCATGGCAAAAGTAAGTGAGAGGAGTACCACCTTAGTAGGTGAAGGTGAGGGAGTGAGTTGTGTGAGCCAGAGGGAGCCCCTGATGCAAGAAAATAGAGAAAAAGAGAGAAAGGCAGGTACAGTAGATATAAGGGTGGAACCAGCCATTGCTAGTGAGTCAATGATTGTGGATGATGCTGAAAAGGAAAGACAATTTCAGCAACATTACAAAGCTGTAATTGATAACATTTCCTTGGATGCTGACACTTTTACTCATCCTGTGTCAGCCTATCAAATGTTGGCTGCTCAGGGCAATGAGGAGGCAGAAAAGACACTACATCTAGTACACACAACAGAATCTCTTCAAAGGGATAAAGCTGCTATTAACAAGATGCCTTCTACAGCTGGTGAGCCATCTGAGGAATTTGGAGTAAATTCTGATGATGATGACTCTGTTTCTTTTGATGGAAGCATGAACTTAGGGGGAGATGAAGGCCCTAGTTCAATTCCAAATCTACCTGAATGGGCTTTGACAAAGGAGTATAGATCAGGGGAATTCAATGTCTCCTTAGTCAAACAAATCAACATTATTCAACAGGCCATTCAGAACACTTCACATGCAAGTATCAAGGCTATCCTTCAAGCTCACCTGGACTCACTGCATCTCATGAAGTTGCAGCAAGTAAAGCAGAATCTGAGTATGGATGATCTCAGGAAGGATATTGCTGACTTGAAATCCCACAGTTCTGAAAAATTGGATTCAGTCATGCCCTATGGTACATTGTAAGACTTGGTTTTGAGATTGAAAAAGGAATCAGTTACTGAGAAAAGGCTGGCCAAGTTGGAAGACAGAGTTCAAGTTATTGAAGATTCTGTGGCCACCATTCTTCACAACCAACAATCTCAAACCAGTCTCCTAATGCAGCTGGCAAAAGCACAAGGCTTGACCCCTCTCCTTGATGATAACAAAAAGGGGGAGAGTAAAAGGGAAGGGGAAGGAGAGCCATCTACAAAAATCAAAATATCTAAAGTGCTAGTTCCTGCCATCACTACTTCTCCAATCATTCAAATCAAAGAAAAGCCTGATGGAATTGATTTGATTCAGCTAGCAGCAGCTGAAATTCAAGTGAAAGAGCAAAGGAGGAGAATTGATGAAAGGTTGCAACTGTTGTTTGGCTCTACACAAGATAAATCAACATCTGTGAAATATAGCACAAAGATTGAACCAATCAACATGGAGCTCAAGCCAGTAGGGAGACATAAGGATGGAGAAGCTTCTTCCAAAGAACTACAAGCTATAATTCTCAAGCCCAATAAAAGATCCAATAAGGACTCTACAAAGAATCCTTTAAAGGAAGTGGACTTTCCTCCTCCAAAAGCTGATGAGAACAAGCTTTTAGGTAGAAGTATTGCTTATCTCAAAGAGATCATGGATGAGGCTGTAAGGAGAAATAGGGCTATTATCTCTAGAGAGGGAAAGAGCATATGTGTGATGCAAGGACATCCCAAATTCTCAATAGCCAAGAAGGAAGAAGTCAAGCAACTAAAGGCTGACAAAAGAGCACAAGCAAAGCTTGAACAACAGCTAAAGTCAAGTCAAGTTGAAGAAGAGAAAGGAATTGAAGTCAGGGGTGAAGACAAGATTGCAAACCTAGATGAGGTTTTTGGGAGTATATTTGGTGAGAGTATGGAAGAAAGAGAGGAATGGCAGAAGGGAAACAGAAGAAAGGCCAAGGCACATAGAAGGAGTGAAGATAATACTGAAGTAACCAAATCTATATCTAAACCACTACCTTCCATACCTGAACCTCTTGTTGCTAATCCCACTATAAACATCCATGGTGAACCAATCATTCCAAAAGAGGAACCTATTGATTGGGACACCATCAAATTGCCTACCTTTCTAACCACTCTTCCACTACCAAAGAAACAGAAAAGAAAACCCAAATCTACACCTCCCATAACCTCTAAGAAATTCACTCAAAAACAAAAGCCTAAGCCTAAGCCATCCATTTCTAAAGATGATTATGTTCACATCTGTGACATAAAAGAAATTTCAGACATTGAACTCTATCTGGATGAGCTGGAGGATGTAAGAGGAATAGCTGCTTACAGACAGCTACCAGAGAGATTAATGTTTAGATACAAAGGAGCTGGGGAAAGAACATGGCCTCTCCACAGGATTCTGAATGAAGGCTACTCTACCTTGATTAGAGTCTTTTCAGCTATACAAAAGGATTCTGGCTTTACCAGAACTGCCAAGACTGAAATTCTCAACAAGATTGCCAATATAAGGAAAACTTGGAGGGAGCCCAATGCTTTACCCAGGACTTTACTCATTCAAGAAAGGGGAATTACAATTCACAAATCACCTCATTGGTTGATGGAATTTAGAGATGATAAAGGAGTCAGAAGATTTTTCAGACTTGAAGACCAACTCAAGATTGCCAGCAATGAAACTCTCAAGGAAATGCAATCTAAGTTGGATATCAGTGTTGAAGATGAAGCTGAATTCTTCAGACAACTCCAACTCCAAATTGAGGAAAATGACAAAGGGCTAGGAAAGAAAACCAGGGAACAAAGAAGAAAAAGATGATTTTCTCAGGCTAAAGGAGTATCCTTGGAAATACTGTAAATCTTCAATTTCCTCCTAGTACATACATTTTTGCAGCATTTTCAAATTTCTACTTAGTTTCAATTCATATATCTGTTAAGTGTTTTGTTATCATCAAGTTAACCCTGAATTTATGCCTACAATTCTTATAGACATAAATAGGGGGAGATTGTTAGGAATATATGTGCATTAGTTTGATGATATGTTTAACAAAACACTTAAGTAGAAATTCAGTGTCTGTAGCCTCAACGGATAAGACCACTCTGGCTATCCGTTGATGGTGTAGCTTTACTTAGAAATAAGTCTAGTGTTGTAACATATTTCAGTCTCTGTATTTAAGATTTAATTCTTAGAAGTTGAGAGAAACTATGAGTCATGTTGACTACTAGAAGATATGCAGATAGGAAGGCCAATTGTAAATATTTCATGCCTTGTAATTTTGTATAAATGAAGTGGTATCAACGGATGACTTAAAGACCTTCAACGGATGAGAAGCTAAGCTTCAACGGATGTCTCTAAAGCTTCAACGGATAACATCCTTCAAATGATGAGTGCATCAACGGATGAAAGCTTCAACGGATGTTCTGTTGATTAACCGTTGATAAGTGGTAGTTGTACCTACAAACAGAAGCACGTGGGTGAACAGAGATAACTGAAATGTGGCAGCCTAATTTCAGGAACATCAGAAAAAGCAGCCGTTCTACTCTAGTATAAAGAGACATTAAGTCAACAAAGTACTGGAGTGAACTGGAGAAGAAACAAGTGGAGATCTTACTTTATTATTTTATATATCCTTGTCTTCACTTGTAAACTTGGTAATATATAAACCAAGTAGTAGCTAGTAATTAGATAAGAATTTTTCCAGAGCTGTTTAGAAAAATCTTGAGAGAAAAATTATCTAGTTTGTACTAGGATGCAGCTGTGATCAAATTCTTAGATCACAGAATTTCTGAAATACCATCTCTGGTGGAACAACAAATCCACCAGAAAAGTTTTTAAAGGTTTATTGTGTTCTTTACATTTGTGTTTGAATATATATCTGTCTGTATCAGCTTAAAGCAATTCACACACTTGTTCATCTTGAACACACAGTCTTTATAAACTGCTCAAAACTTGAAAAAGTTTTGAGATTTACATTCAACCCCCCTTCTGTAAATCTCATTGTTAGTTCTCTAGAAATAACACAAGTGTTCTATTAATTCAAACTGGAGATCTTGAAGTACAGTCTCAAAGTACAGAATTGCAGATCAGTTCAATATCCAAGATAAATAATCAACAAACAATCCAACAGCTGGATTGACAAGTCTACAAAAAGCAGCTTGAAGAGTGTGCAAGATCAATGGCAAAGATTAACTGACAGAGGAAGATTAAAGTAAACACGGGATGCTAAAGATATGCTAAGCCAGAAATGGAAGATCTATTTTTCTATAAACAGAAATGATAAGTGACAGTTTAGAAAAGCTAATAGCATGTTTACTATCCACTGTGTAAACTAGCAGTTAACTGAGTTATAAAGTTAACACTGGTCCTCTAGTTAGTTGTAACAATTTAGATCAAATCTCTTGTATCACTCTCAAGAAGAAGCTGAGCTCTTTAACATCAAAGAGCTTAAAATTTTTGTAGCAAAACAGTCTTAATTTTTAATATAAAAATTAAGTGAGTTTTGAAGATTTGTGTTCTTTATTTTACGCAAGTTTAATTTCCACATGAACACTTTTCTATACAGGATTTAATTTACTTTGTTCAACCATTAACTTTCAAGAAAAGCCTAAAATTTGAAAAACACATTCACCCCCTTCTGTGTGTGACTCATTATCTAACAGAATCCCCAACCATCTACTGTGAAGTTGTTGAAGAAATCTGGACTACTGCAGTGTTCAGCTCCAATGACAAGATTATTACCTTTACTCTCAAAGGTAATGAACACTGTGTCAACTGTGATGTAACTGAAAAGTGCTTTAAATTGCCTGAAAATAACACTCTTGCTCCAGACACTAACACTGATGTGAGTAACATGCTAGTCTCTATGGGTTATGCTCTAACTGCCACTAAGTTAGGTGAAGTTAGAAGATTAGGCCTTAGAAAAGAATGGAGTTTCTTGTGTGACTCTTTTATCAAAGTATTTTCTGGTAAAGTTAGTAATTTTGATGATGTATCTTACTCACTAGTTAACATGCTCTATATGCTTCTTAGTGATAAGTACTTTAATTTCAGCACTTCTGTCATGTTTGAAATAGGGAGTAAGTTAGTAGATATCAAGAAGAGGTCTAAGAATATCTATTATGCTAGATTTTTAATGATTCTAGCTAATTTTGTTTCTGAGAACCTCATCATTGAGAACCCAACAAACAAGTTAGATTGTTGGGTCCAAAAGAGGAGAATTATTGCTGATTTGAACAGGGCTAATCATCACAAGGATGTTGCACTTGTATACATGCCAATCATGGAGCAGCCTCAGGTAAGTGAGCTAACTAATTCTGTCTCTTCCACTACTCAACCTATTTCTTTGCCTCCAATAGTGGCAATGGCATTTATGAATGTGACCAAACAGATGCCTGCCCAAGCCACTAAACCTAAAATTTTTAAGTCAGAATCAAAGAAAGCCTCCTCTGGTTTTTCTAAAAAAAAACCAGTTGCAAAATCTACTAAACACCAAGAGGAAAGTGTGAAGGAGAGTGAGTTGGGTGAGGGACAGGGTGAACATCAAAGAAGCCCTAAGGATAAGGTTGGAGAGGTGAGTGTTTCCCATCCTAGCCACACTGCAGTTTCCCAACAAACTGCAGTGCTTAAAAAGGACTTTAGCTCATTACTAGTTGCATCCTCCCAAAAGGATGTAACTATTGAACAAAGCTCTCATCCAAGATCACATGCCAAGAGGGTAAGGGACACTAGCTCACCCCAAACTTATGCCAGAAAGAAGAAATCTAAACCAACTGGGGATACACAGGATGCGCACACAGTGCCTACTACAGTCAAAGACTCAATACATGCACCATCACAAAGTCAGCTTGATGTGGCTCCAAAAAATGTGGAGTCACAGCCAAATTCATTAATTATAGAAACACCTAATATACCAAATTCACCCACACACTCATTGGATGTAGATATGATTCATACATCACTTCCAAATTCTCCACCTTTAACTCTCTTGGAGAAGCCAAAAATCCAAGCAAGTGAGCATCATCTTTTAGATAATTTGTTGGCTCACTTACCATTTCTTTCTGATTCTACTTTCATCTATGCAAAATCTCAAATCAATCACCACAGATGCAACAGTAGTCTCCACTCCAAACTCATTCATTTCTTCTATCTCGACGAATATTATTCATCCATTGACAAGTGATTGTCCTTCAACGGATGTGCTTAACAGCAGTCATCTGTTGACATTTAAAACTATTGCTTCGATGGATGTTCCTCATCCGTTGACAGTCACTGTACCACTTCAAATCTCAACAATTATCACAAGTGCAGATGACGTAGTAGTAGTACAATCACTCTTAGGACTGAGGGAAGGGAGTGAATTGAGTGAGAAGCTGGGTTGCTCTTAGGTAAAAGGAGAGGAAATGAGTGAAATCATGCAGGCTATTTCTTCTAGCCTAGCAAAAGAGAGTGAGAGGAGTTCCACCTTAGTAGGTAAAGGTGAGGGTGTGAGGGTGGTGAGCCAAGAGGAGCCTTTGATACAAGAGAAGAGAGATAATGAGAGAAAAGCAGGTACAACTGAATGGGAAGAGCCCATTATAAGTGAGTTAATGGATGTCAATGAGGCTGACAAGAGACAGCTAATTCAGCAAGAATATCAAGCTATTTTCGACTATGTTTCTTTTGAAGCTGATGCATTTAATCACCCTGTGTCAGCATATCAAGTTCTAGCTGAACAAGACAATGTGGCTGCAGAAAAGATGCTTAACTTGATGCATACAACTGCTTCAATGCAAAGAGCAAAGGATGCCATCACAGCCATGCCACCTAAAGCTGGTGATGATGTTGACTATGGAACTGGTGAGTTTGGAGAGTTCTTTGGAGATGAAGATGGTGATGAAGAAGAGTTCATGGACATAGGGGGAGAAGCAGACCCTAGCTCTAGATCAAACATTCCACCTTGGGTGTTTTCTAAAGAGTGTGATGAGCAATATTTCAAGATAAATCTTTTTCACACCATTCAACAGACACACACTGCTCTTCAAGCCATTAATAATGCTAGCACCAAGAAGCTTCTGTAAGAACACCTCAACTCTCTACAACTACATCAAATACAAGCTCTTCAACACAATCAAGATTTCACTTCAATCAAAAAAGAGATTGACCAAGTCAAGAAGAATGTCTCTGAAAGATTGGATGCTAAATTTCCAGATACAACAGTGCTTGACATCAACAGACAGTTGAGGAAGAATTCTAATCTTGCAACTAAAGTGGATTCCTTGGACACAAGACTGAAATCAATTGAAGCTTCTCTCACAGCTATTCATCTACATCAAGCACATCAAACTCAGTTGCTTCAAAAGATGGTGGTTGCACAAACTTCTACCTCCACTCTACTTAATGATAACAAAAGGGGGAGAAAGATTCAATCATCCCAGTTAGTCAAGGAGGGCCAACCAGTGAGGGGGAACATGTGATAAATGTTCAAATCAGTCGAGTAATAGTTCCAGAAATTACTTTGCCAAAGCCACCAGTATTGGACATCATTGATTAGATCCAAATAGGAGCTGCTAAACTGAATTCAAACTCAAATCTCAAGATGGTTTATGTTGCAGCTGTTAAGAAGGAATTGGATGACAAGTGGAGGAAAATAGATGAAGAAATTAAAAAGAAATTTGGGCCAATTGAGAAACCAGACAAGACTTTTCACCACTACTTACAAGTCAAGCAAATTCCTGTGAATGAAATGAGTCTAGGTAGCTTGGAAAAGGGCCAACCTTCATGCATTGAGTCTTCAAAAGAAAATCTGGTTTTGAAGCCTAAAAGGAACTATTCAATGTTCTCAGACAAAATCCTGTGGATCTTATGTTTGAGACACCAAGGCTAGATGAAAAGAAGCTGTTGGCAAGGTCAATTGCATTCTTTAAAGATCCAACTGATTCAGTGCTGAAAAGAAGAATTGCCAAGATCCATAGGAATGGTAAGGAAATCTGTGTGGTTGCTGGACACCCTCAGTTTGTAGAAGCTAAGAAGGAAGAAAAAGAAATGATCAAGCAAGAAAAGAAGCAGGCTTCTTTAGATGCTAAAAGGCTCAAACAAAAGAAGAAGCAAGCTGTTATCTTGTCCAAACTTCAAGCTGTGAAGACTACAACTGAGATTTCTGCACAACCACATGTGATTACTAAAGCTCAAGATCAGAAAATGCACAATGAACCACAATAGACAAAGAGACCAAGATACAAGCAAAGAATCAAGAGAAAATTGGACTTCAGTGATGAGGAATTGGAAGACTACATTCCCAAATAGTCTACAACTTCAACTCAAACATCCAAGCCCTCAGTGGTACATGAGGAATTCAAGGTGGATCCAAAAAAGAATTTTCACGGTGAGACTATGAATCCCAAGGATGAGCCAATAGACTGGGAAAGTTTGCGAATCATGAACTCAATTTACCTATCTTCAACAAGTCAAAGAGAACAAAGTCTAGAGCAATCAAGAAGGTCAAGCATGTGACTCTCAGAACCAAGACCCTAACCAAATCTTAACCTACAATCAATAAGGGAGATCTTATATATATCTGTGACATCAAGGAGTTTTCAGATATAAATCTCTACTTGGATGAATTGGAAGAAGTAAGAGGGATTGATGCTCACAAACATCTTCCTGAGATGCTGGTATTTAAGTACATTGGAGGGAGAGAAATCAAATGGCCTCTTCACAAGATTCTTTAAAAAAGCCAATCTTTATTGATAAAGATCTACTCATCCTTCAAGAAAAACTTTGGATTTAATGTTACTGCAAGGAGATTGGTCCTAAAGAAGATATAATATCTAAGGAGTAATAAAGCCAAGGATGCACTCCCAAAGAATCTATCAATTCCCTTCACAGGAAGTATAGTGCATTTGAGGCCTTGTTGGCTGATGGAATTCATGGATAACAAGGGTTTTAGAAGATTCTTCAGACTGGATGACCAATTGAGTATCCCTAGCAATGAGACTCTATTGGAAATGCAAGAAAATCTGGATCTATCTGAAGCTGATGAACTTGAATTCCACAGGCAACTCCAAAATCAAATAGAAGAAAACAACAGGAAGCATGGGAAGAAATCCAGACAATCATGGAAGTAGAAATCATCTGCTCAGCCTAGAGGAGCACCTTGATAATGATTATGAGAACTCTTTAAAAACTTTGCTTTGTTCAATTTTCAATAAAAATTTGTAGCACTTATCAGTTTTATCTACTATATTTCAATCTGTACACTTAGAGTGTTTTGTTATCATCAAGTTTCTTTTAATTTATGGCTACAATTCCAGTAGACATAAATTGGGGGAGATTGTTAGGAATATGTTGTGAACTTGATGTTAAGATAAAAAAAACACCTTAGTAGATTTAACTTAGTGATTTTGTAGCTTTCAACGGATGATCACTTTCATTATCCGTTGAAAGAGTAGCTTATGTAAATAAGTTTAGTAGCACATTTCTGCATACTTGTATAAGTTTAGTGAACTAGATTTCTGAGAAATGTTTAGGTCATGTTGACTACTAGATTGATATGCAAGATAGGTTGGTTAATTGTAAATAGATGATGCCTTGTAATCTTGTAAAAGTGAAATGGAGTTAACTGTCAAGAAAATAGTCTCAACGGATGTTTCACAAAGCTTCAACGGATGCTCAGATAAAGCTTCAACGGATGATCTACAAAGCTTCAATGGATGATCAATCAAAGTATTAATGGATGATCAAGTACAGCTTCAACGGATGATCTAATGAAGTTCCAACGGATGTTCAAATTCAAAAGAGCAGTTGATAGTGACTTGACAGTCACATGCGTTGATTGTATGCAAAAGGAATGTGACAGCCTAATTACTGGTTTCAGAGAACAAAGAAGCATTACCATTTTCATGCAACTAAGAAGAAATTCAAAGATGCTGGAATAAAGTAATGAAATAGCATGGAGTTAGACTAGATATAGTTTTGTTTTATTATCTTGTCTTACTGTCATGTAACTTGGTGATATATAAACCAAGAGTAGCAAGTAGAACAATTAACTAAGCAAGCTTATTTTCAGAGAAACAGATAAGGCTGTATTTGTAAGAACTTCTCTGCAGTTTTATTTGTTCAACTTGTAAAGCAGCTGTGAGCTATTCGAAGCTTCACAGAGTTCTCAATCTGATATATATATATATATATATATATATATATATCTGGTGGATACTTTCAAATCCACCAGAAAGTTTTAAAGCTTGTGTTTTATTACTTAGTGTTTTGATTTCTATTATTCTTTCATTCCGCATTACTGCAAATCAAACACTGTTATATATATTGAGTTAGAATATTTTTAAAATCTAAAAAAGGAGCCAGAATTACATTCAACCCCTTCTATAATTCTTGTTGTATTGTTAGGGAATAACAGGGTTAGTGGTCACAATAGTGGAATATTCATACCCAACGGGTCGAGGATTCACACGTGCATGTAACTACTGAAATTGGGAATTCATCCCTTGAGAAGCCGGGGGATTCATCTGTTGTAGAGCTGGGGGATTCGTTCCTTGTTGCCGAGGATCGATTTTCCCTATCGGGGTTCCTCCTTGGGTAGAGGCATAGGACGAGTGTGGGGGTATCTCCACCGTTGATGAAATTGTTTGAGTTGTTCCAGCTGGTGTTCCTTCAGGGGAGCTGTTTTCACTCCGTGTTCTCGCCATGGTTGTTGTTATACTTTCCCACAGACGGCGCCAAATGTTATGGATAGAAAACTATGGTGTACTAATTGTTGTATTTACTACTAAGGTTCGGGAGCTCAAGGCCTTTAATGGCCGCTCTCATGTTTCATAGCTTAACTATGCCTTTACGAGATGCCTACATATCTCTGTGAATTAGAGAATCAAGCCAAAAAATGTAGTTCTGAGAGGAGGAGTGAGACCCCTTATATAGATGTTAGGAGTCCTTGAATTGGACTAGGGTTAGGAGACTTGTTGAACAAGTCTCAGTCTTTGTATAGACTTTGAAGTCCTAGAATCAAGGAATCAGACTCCTTGTGGGTGTAAGTGCCCTCAAGGCTATCTTTTATAGATTTATGTCACTGATAGGACTCATTTAATGAGCTGTTAATCTTTCCTATTTATTAATATTGAAATTAATAAATATCCAGGGCTATTGGGCCTTCTTTGTTCCATCAGGCCTGATCAATATGTTGCCCTTCTTGGTCTGAATGTCATACATATGGCCTTCTTTAATGGGCCTTGCAGTCTTAGATGTAATTAATGCAATATTAATGACATAATTATGGTTTATTTCACCCCAATCAACCATTGATTTAAATGTGAGTCAATTTAAGAAAACTGTTGAAAAGATGAGCGCAGAAATGTTTCACATTCATACAAGTATGGTTGCTGCTAAGGAAGAGGTTAGCAGACTGACAAAGATAAATGAGAAGCTCGAAAATGAGAAACAAGAAACTGAGTTGTTGCTGGTAGAGCTTGAAGCTGTGAAACAAGAAAATGCATATCTGAAGAACAAGCTCAAGTGTGCAAATGAGATTGAAGCTGTGTTAAGAGAAAAGTTAGAAAAGAATAAAGTTAAGTTGAAATCTTTCAGGAATGTATCTGAGTTGGTTGGACAATACCATGAGAAGAAAAAGCCATGTGCAAATATTGTTATTGGTCTTGATTATGATGCCTTGAACAATAAGAAGAAAGCTGTAGGTGAAAAATGGAAAGCAAATGAAAAATGAAGATGTTTCGGCCATGCTGAAAAAGTTTGGCTCACTTATGTTCAAAGCATGTGAAGTAGATTTCAGTGAAGATGAGTTGATCATAAAGCAATAAATTGTTGATGAAGACAATAAGAAGAACAATACAGAAATAACTCAAACTTCTAAAGTTGAAAAGAAGCTCATGGATAACCAAGACTCCAAGACACCTGTCAAGGAAATAAAAACTGAAGATGCAAGAAAGAAGAAGAAGCATAAAAATGAGAAGATTGGGATAGATAAAAGCAACAATTTTGCTTATATTGCAGATGCTCCAAGGAAGAAATGAGAAAAGTGTGGCTCTGTGAATCACCTAACTCACCTTTGTAAAAGGTTGTTAGCAATCCAGCTGAAGGAGCCTGCAAGTAAAATGAAGCCAAGGCAAATGATCCCTATTCATTTTGTGATAAGTTTGACTGCATTCCTTGTAACTTAAAAGTAATGAAAAGTTGCCACAGGCTGAGAATAGATCTCAAAGAAGTCAGTATTGGATCTATAGTTGTAAGGGAATATGCATAAACATCTATGAATGCTATTCTTTCTGAGACTTCTAACTCTACTTCTGCTAAATCAGTTAACAAGAAGAAAGTACCCAACACTGCTTGGGTTGCCAAACACACTTAAAACTCATTGTGTGCAGGGCAAAATGAAGAAGGTTATATGGATCATAGACAGTGGATGCTCCAGGTATATGACAGGTGATAAGGCCTTGCTATCACAATTTGAGGAGAAGGCTGACCCTTTGGTGACCTTTGGAGACAACAGCAAAGGATTCACATTGGGATATGGCAAGATTATTTCTGGAAATGTTGTCATTGATGATGTAGCACTGGTAGCTAGTCTTGAAGTAAATCTTCTCAGTGTCATCCAGTTTGCAGACAAAGGTTTTAAAGTTCTATTTGACAAAGAATAATGTATTTTCATCAGCAAGAAAACCAATGATGTTGCTCTGAAAGGAGCAAGGAAATGAAGCTTGTTTGTTGCAGACTTGGACTTAATAAATGAGGATGGAATTTGTTGCTTCTATACCAAGGCATCCATAGAGCAAAGCAAGTTATAGCATAAGAAACTCTCACATCTAAACTACAAAGCAATCAATAATCTGGTCAAGAAAGAGTTGGTGAGAGAAATGCCAAAATTAGAGTTTGCTCAAATTGAAGTCTGTGAAGCCTGTCAGAAAGGTAAAATGAAAAAATCAAGTCACAAGTCAAAAACTGTGAATTCCATAAGTGCACAATTCCAACTTATTCACATAGACTTGTTTGGGCCAGTGAATGTCTTATCAATTATAAGGAATAAATAAGCACTTGTAATGGTGGATGACTACTCAAGATACACATGGGTAGAATTTATGCATTCTAAAGATGAGACTCCACACACCATTATTGAGCACATAAAGAAGATAGAAAAATAGGCTGAAGATCAAAATTGTGTGAAGAGATTGAGAAGTGATAATGGAACAAAATTCAGAAATGCAATATTGAGTGAATTCTATAAAAAAGGCATTATTCAAGAGTTCTATGCTGCTAGAACAGCTCAACAAAATGGGATAGTTGAGAGAAAGAACTAAACATTAGTAGAAGCTGCAAGGACAATGCTGCAAGATGCCAATCTGCCAACTAGTTTTTGGGAAGAAGCTATAAATACTGTATGCTACACTCAAAACAGATATCTCATTAATAAGATTTATGGAAAATCAACTTACTCAATCATATATAAAAGAAAGCCTACTGTAAAGCATCTTTATGTGTTTGGAAGCAAGTGTTACATCTTAAATGACAACTCTGAATATGTGGGAAAATTTGACTCAAAGGTTTTTGAAGCAATTTTTCTGGGATATTCATTGGAGAGAACTGCCTACAAGGTCTATGTAATTGATCAAAAGAAAATCATGGAGAGCACATATGTGACTTTTGATGATGACAAGTGTCCAGGCTTGGAATGACTTGATGATAATGAAGCTGAAGCCCTTGTATTTGAAAATATCAACATTAACAGTGACTGATAAAGAGGATGAAGGCAATGCACAACAGATGATGAATGAAGAGACTACTGAACAGGAAAATCATGAAAATAAAAGCTCATCTCATACACCCGAATTCAATAGCACAGACTCAGGGGGAGAAATAGAAGAAGGATCTACTAATTATACTAATAATGAAGAAAATGATAAAGGCACCAGTCAACAAACTCACACCATAAAATAGGATAGGAGTCACAATCAAAATGCAATAATTGGTGATCTCAATGATGGTGTAAGAACTAGAAGTGCAACTGTTAATGAGTTCCTACATGCATGTTTTCTATCACAAGTAGAGCCTAAGAAAACCGAAGAAGCTCTTATGGATTCTGATTGGATATCTGCCATGCAAGAAGAGCTTAATCAGTTTGAAAGAAACAAAGTTTGGGAGTTTGTTCCTGCCCCTAAGAATAGAAGTGTAATTGGAACAAAATGGGTGTTCAGGAACAAGATGAATGAAAATGGTATAGTTACCAGAAAAAAAGGCAAGATTGGTTGCAAAAGGCTACTCACAGGAAGAAGGAATTGATTGTGATAAAACTTTTGCTCCATTTGCAATAAGGATTTTTCTAGCATTTGCTACACATTCAGATTTCAAAGTGTATCAAATGGATGTCAAGAGTGCCTTCCTAAATGGTGAATTAGAAGAAAAAGTTTATGTGCAACAACCACCTGGCTTTGAAGATTCCAGATTTGGTGTACAAGCTACTCAAGGCTCTATATGGACTAAAGGAGGAACCTAGAGCTTGGTATGACACACTGACAGATTTCCTACTTAAACATGGTTTCACTAGAGGAACAATAGATAAGATATTCTTTTACAAGCTGCATGGTGGTAATATGATCCTAGTTCAGATTTATGTGGATGATATCATTTTTGGTTCTACTAATGAGAAGCTTTGTCAAAGATTCTTTAAGCTTATACAGAGTGAATATGAAATGACTATGATGGGGGAATTAAGTTACTTTCTTGGACTTCAAGTCAGTTAAAGAAGTGATGGGATCTTCATCAGCCAAACTAAGTATGTCAAAGATTTATTGAAAAAGTTTGGTATGATTGATTGTTCACCTGCTTCTACACCTATGTCTACATCAACAAAGTTGGATGAAGATAAAAAGGGCAAGAGTGTGGATATTTCAAGATATAGAGGGATGATTGGATCATTGCCTTACTTAACTGTAAGTAGATCAGACATCATGTTTGTAACATGTTTATGTGCAAGATTTCAAGCCAATCCAAAAGAATCACATTTGATGGCTGTAAAGAGGATTTTCAGATACTTGAAGGGGACTCCAAACTTGGGATTATGGTATCCTAAGGGAACTGGTTTTGAAGCTGTTGGATACACTGATGCAGATTTTGCTGGATGCAAAGTTGACAGAAAGTGTACTAGTGGAAGTTGTCAGTTTCTTGGACAAAGACTTGTATCCCGGTATAGCAAGAAACAACAATCTGTGTCAACTTCCACAGCTGAAGCTGAATACATAGCTGCTTGAAGTTGTTGTGCTCAAGTGCTATGGATTAGAAATCAGCTAATGGATTATGGACTAGTGTTACACAAAATTCCAATCATGTGTGACAATACTAGTGTCATATCTATTATGGCTAATCCAGTTAACCATTCTAAAATAAAGCACATTGATGTAAGGTACCATTTTATTAGAGAACATGTTGTAAATGGTACCATTGAGCTCATTTTTGTTCCAACTGGAAAAACAATTAGCTGATATTTTTACTAAACCTTTGGATGATGCAACTTTCACTAGACTTGTAGGTGAAATTGGAATGCTAAATTCTTCATCTTAAGGCAAGAACTCAGCTAATGCGTTGCAGCAGATTAATTTCTAGTAAATCAAAATTAATTTGATTTAATTAGAAAATAACTGAAATATGAATTATAAATATTTCAGAAATCTCTGTATATTTATTTTTCAAAATTCAGCTTGGAATTTTTCAAATTCTAAGTAAACTGTCTGAATGTTAATTTACATTCTCAATATGTAAAATTAACACAAGGCAGAATCAAAGTGATCAAAAGTATAGAGCGAACTGAGTTCTCGATAAGTCAAATTGACTTATTGACAAGTCATTTTAAGACTTCTCGAGTGAGTTATCGATAAGTCAATTTACTGACTTCTCGAGTGACTTCTCGATAAGCTTTATTATGACTTATCGATAAGTCATTGTAGAGTTCTCTATAAGTGTTAACTCACAGAGTTCTCTACAACTATAATTTTAGACTTATAAATAATTCAGAACTGAAATACTTTAATCCAATAAATTATTTTAGTAAAATATTTTTGACAAAATTATTCTAATTTTATTTTGATAAAAATTGGATAAAATTCAGTCCATTTTTGGACAAACTGGGTATTTATTTAACATCTCGATAAGTTAATTTTTAGTTCTCTAAAAGAGTAAATTAAAATGACTTCTCGATATGTAATACACCTTCAAAATGACTTCTCGATAAGTATACTCCAAACATCTATTTTTGACTTTTCGATAAGTCATTCACTTTTACTACAAATACCCAGACATCTCGATACACATATACTTACGCCTTCGAGAATTCTAAGTGACCTAGCTTTTTCAATTCCAAGCCAATTTCTCTCTTGTTTCAAACTCCTTTTCACTAATTTTTCTTACCCATTCACTCTTACTCAACAACAATGGCACTCAACAATGTTAGAGCTGTAATCCCAAAGAAAGGAACCAACTACATCGCTTTCACTGATGCTAACCAAGCCCCTGATAGTTTCAAGGGGTTTGTGAAATTCTTGTCTGATACCTATCTTGCAGGTGCTTTAACTGTTAACCCAGTCATGTACTTGGATGTTCTGCATGAGGTTTGGACAACAACTGTGGTGAGAAATGTAATGAATGACAACTCTGTATCTTTGGTGATAACTTGCACAATTGGAGGCCAACAAATAGAGTTCAATGAGCAAGATGTGAATGCATCCTTGGGTCTTCCAACTGCAAATCTAGTGGATGTGCCAAGACAGGATGAATTAGCTGAGTTCATAGATTTCATTAACTATGGTGGAAGAATTAACCTGTCAAGCTTGAACTAAACAAACCTAAGGAAGTAATGGTTCTTTGTGTTTGATTCCATAGTAAGGGCCTTTACATGTAGGAAGATAGGGTATGACAATATTTTAAGTGTGGTGCAGAAGCTGGTGTTCTCAATAGCCCACAACATACACTTAAATGTTGGTATATTGATCCTGGAAGAACTTGCAACCAGGCTGACCATTCCCCAATCTGCTAGAGGTAAGGAAATTTTCTTTCCTAGATTTATTATGTCTACTTTAAATCATAAAGTAACAGACATACATTTGTTGAATGGTATAGACAACAGTAAAATAGGCAAATTGTAAGCAAGTATCCAAATATATATGGTTCACTTACTACAAAAAATAAGGTAAATGTGAGTCTGAAAATCACTCCATTCATGATAGAGAGGTTTAAGACTTACCCTTACCCTATGTCTGGTATAAGATCAAATGCTCAACCTAGTACAACCATGGTCCCTGAACCTGTAGAAGTTCAAATACAGGAAAACCAACAGGGGCCTTCCCAAGCTGAGACCATTTCTTCAAAACAAATAGCATCTAGGAAGCTAACCACTTCATCCTCTCAAAAGGATGAAGTGAATAAAAAGAAGAGAAAGGAGATAACCCTTACAATAATGAATGAGAGTGGTAAGGAACAAACACCAACTGAGTCACCTTTGGTCAGAAAAACAAAGAAGGCTAAGAAAACTGAGTTGACCACTCAAGCCACCTCTGTATCCTCCCAAAAGGATGCAATTGTACAAATGGGGAGAGAACAGATTCTAGAGACATCCTCTTAACATGGTGTTTCTATTGAAAAGATCATTCTCCCAATGCACCTTGTAAGGAGTCTGCACAACCAACACTTGAACAAATCCAAGTGTATGGTAGGAGAAATAAGGATGGCACACACAAGGAGAGCACATCCCTTGAAGCTCCCTCATCCATTCAGAGGGAGCTGCCAACACTCAGTCCTAAACTTCAAACTCTTATATCTAACATTTCTTCTTCCTATACTGAAGCACTTGACTAAAAATCCTCAAATGTTACCCGAAACAAGTGACCTGGTTCAAGAAACCTTGCTCACCACCCAGAAACCACAATTAGTTGGTGAGAGGCTACATGCTGGGGTAGAACTTGATGACACTAACACAAATATGGGGGATTCATCAGTTTTTACTAAAGACCCTATGAAGATCATAAATGCACCTTCATGCGCAAATCAGTCTTCACAGACTGTTAGGTTTGTGGGTAGTACTCCTGAGGGGGAGCTATCTATATTCTCTTTAACTCAATTGGAGGCTCATATTCTAGGAACAACTCCCCTCAAAACACTGACTGAAATTTCTTTGACAATTGAAGCTGGCAGTACAATTGCCAATGATCCTGTCATAGAGGAGGAAAGTATAGCACATTTAAGTGACAGTGTGGTGCAAGACACACAAGGGTTTGAGCCTGTTACAAATGACAATAGCATAGTCAAATCCCTTCCAATTCAAATGGAGGTTCCCACAACTCGTGTGGAACAACACCCTGTCATAACCACAATGCCAACTGTGAGTCAAACTGTGACTCCTGTCACAGGTGGTTCTGATACTATGTCACCTTCTCACCCAACAAACCAACCATTAACCTCTCAACCTCACCTAATCTCCCAGTGGCTCCAAGAAACTGTAGATCAACCTTCAACCATTGAAGATCTTAGAGTTGATCAGCTTGGAGTGTTAGATATATTTGATAATGTCATGTCTAATATGATTTATGTTTAGTTTTCAGATCTTACTTAAACAGGACAAATAAGCACTTAACTGAAATCAGCACTTATACTGAAGTCAGAACTTAAGTTATCAGTACTTATGATTCAGGACATATTTATCAGGAGATAATATCAGGACTTAAAGGAAACTTTCAGATAAGGAAGGCGGCTGATTGAAAGGAAAGAAGATCAAGATAAACGTAAGAAGAGATATGCGTGAAGAAGGAATTATGTGAAGAATGGAATACTACGAAGAAAAGATAACTGATTGATATATTTTCGGAAGCAGAATTATATTCCATATCTATTAGCAATTATCTTGTAACTGTGTGATATATAAACACATACATAGGGTTTACACTATAAGTGTTATCATTATCGAGAATATTATTCATTGTAACCCTAGCAGCTCTCGTGATATTTGTTCATCACTGAGAGAGGATAATTTCATATTGTAATAGAGTTTATTATATTGAATAAAGTCTATTTTCTATTACTTGAGTTCTTTAATTCGATTTGATTGTGATAAACACTGTATTCAACCCCCTTCTACAGTGTGTGTGACCTATCAAGTGGTATCAGAGCCTATCTGTTAACACACAAATAGTTTAAGATCCAAAAACAATCATGTCTGAAGCAGAAACTCCAACCAAGCCCACCAAAACTGAAGAACCCCCAAAGACTCAAATCCATAGTCGATATGAGGCTATTAGAGTTCCCATACTAAAACCATCTGAATATCCCATATGGAAGGTGAGGATGACTATGTTTCTGGAAGCTATAGATCCAAAATATCTTGACAGAATCAATGAAGGACCTCACAAGCCAACAAAGCTCGTTGTTGTAGTTACAGGTGAAGCAGCAAAGTCTGTGCCAAAGGAGAAGAGTGATTACACTGCTGAAGATATCGCATCAATTGCTAAGGATGCTAAGGTACGACACTTGTTGCATAGTGTCATTGATAATGTAATGTCAAACTGGGTAATTAACTGCAAGACTGCAAAGGAGATATGGGATGCCTTGGAGACAAGGTGCCAGGGAACTGATTCGATTAAGAAGAACATGAAGACAATACTCACTCAAGAGTATGAACACTTTGACTCAAAGCCTAATGAGTCATTGACTGATTTATATGACAGATTTGTCAAACTCTTGAATGATTTGTCACTAGTTGATAAGGAGTATGATATTGAAGATTCAAACCTTAAATTCCTGTTAGCTCTTCCTGAAAGTTGGGATTTGAAGGCAACAATTATAAGAGACAACTATAATCTTGATGAAACAACTCTTGATGAAATTTATGGGATGCTCAAGACTCATGAACTTGAGATGGAACAAAGAAGCAAAAGGAAAGGAGGAAAGTCAAGGACAGTTGCTCTTAAGTCTAAAGAAGAATCCCCCAAGGCAGCTACCTCAAGGAAAGGCAAAGGAAAAACGCTCATCACAAAGTCTGATACTGAGTCATCAAATTCTGATAGTGATGATGACTCAGAAACTGAAAGCTTGCCTGAGATGGATGCTAATGAAGAGATGATGAAGCTGTGTACTCTTATGGTGAAAGGAATCACAAGGATTGCATACAGAAAGTTCAGGAAGGGAAAGAAGTTTTCCAGGAAAGGTGCAAGTTCTGATAAGAAGAATTTCAGAAAATCTGAAGGCAAAGGAGGGAAGTATGACAGAGGAGATTACACAAATGTCAAATGCTACAACTGTGGTGAGAAAGGCCACATATCTCCTGATTGCAAGAAAGTGAAGAGTGACAAAGGCAAGGCTCTTGTCACAAAGAAGAAAAGCTGGACAGACACTTCAGATTCTGAAAGTGAGGAGAACTATGCCTTGATGGCAAATGCTGATATGGCAAATGCTGATAGCAGTTCTGAAGCTGCTGAGTTAAAGGTACCTCAAACTACTTATGCCTTTCATACTGATGATATTAATGAGTTGAGAAGATATCTTAAAACCATGTTCATTAGTTATAGAGATCAAACTTTAACATATGAAAGATTAACTTCTGAAAATCTTGCTTGTAAAAAGAGGAATGATTATTTAGAAAAAGAGTTTGTCATGTTCCATCAAACTCAGAAAGATAGATATGATGTTTTCTATGTTACGGATGAAGTACTTAAAATGAATGAATCTCTAAAAATTGAGTTAGAAAAGGAAAGAGAGATTATCAGGATTTGGACTAACTCTGGCAGAACAACTCAGAATTTGTTAAGTAGTGGAAACTGGAAAGAGGGCTTAGGTTATGGAGATGATAAGAATGATAAAGGAACTGTAGAAATTAAGCCTATAGTTGTTAAACAAAAGCTAAAGTTAAAACCTGTTAAGTTTGTAGCTGTAAAGTCTAAAACTGAGAAATCAGAAGTTAAAGAGGAATTAACTTCTGACAAACTAAAACAGGAAAAGACAACTGAAGTAAACGTAGGCTTAATGACAAAGAAGCAGCTTAAGCATAAGCTGAAAGATGTAAAGAATATAAACAAGGTAAAGTCACCTAGGAAAAATAGGAATGGAAAGGAAGGTGTGAATAAAAGAAATGATTATAAGCCTGTTCCTAATGCTCCTAGAAAAACATGTCATAACTGTGGAAGTTCTAACCATCTGGCTTGTTTTTGCAGGAAGAATAAGAACATAAACTCCTTACATTCAAAGACAGGAGTTAAGAGTCAGTCTATTAGATATAGGCCACAAAATCCTTGTTTTCATTGTGGTAGTTTATGGCATTCCATTTATACCTGTAAGGAATATCATAGTTTGTACTATGATTATTATCAAATAAAACCTTCTTTAAAGAAAGTTAGCATTGTTCCTTCTAGTGTAAGTTCTGATACAAAGTCTGATAGTATAAATGCTGATAAGAAAAATGTTAACATAAACTCTGATGCTAAATCTGCTACAAATGTTAACAAACTTAATAAGGCCACAGGATCCAAGAAAGTCTGGGTCCTTAAAACTAATCATTAGTGGTCTTTGTGATTGTAGGGCAACATGAAAAACATCCTAGTTCTGGACAGTGGATGTTCAGGACATATGACTGGAAATAAAGCCCTGCTATCAGACTTTGTGGAGAAGGCTGGCCCAAGTGTTTCTTATGGAGATGGCAACATTATAAAAACATTGGGATATGATAATATCAATGTTGGGAATGTCATCATTAAAGAAGTAGCTCTGGTCTCAGGACTTAAACACAATCTGCTGAGTGTTAGTCAAATCTGTGACAAAGGTTATCATGTGGATTTCTTTGAAGAACACTGTGAAGTTGTAAGCAAATCTAAAGGTAAAGTTGTTCTGAAAGGATACAGGTATGGTAACATTTATGAAGCCAAGCTTTCAACAAGTACTGATGGGTCTGCAATCTGTCTGGTGAGTAGAGCATCAATTGAAGAAAGCTGGAATTGGCACAAGAAACTCTCTCATTTAAATTTCAATAATATAAATAAACTGGTCAAGAAAGATCTTGTTAGAGGACTGCCAAAATCAGTATTTGCTCCTGATGGCCTTTGTGATTCATGTCAAAAGGCTAAACAAAGAAAATCTTCATTCAAGAGCAAGACTAAATCATCAATTCTTGAGCCATATCACCTACTTCATGTAGATCTATTTGGTCCAGTAAATGTCATGTCTATTGCAAAGAAGAAATATGTTATGGTCATAGTGGATGAGTTCACCAGATACATATTGGTGTATTTCTTGCACACAAAAAGTGAATCTGCATCTATCTTGATTGATCATATCAGGCAACTGGATAAATTGGTCAAAGATTTTGTGAAGATAATAAGAAGTGATAATGACACTGGAAGAGTTCTGCAAAGACCATGGAATCAAGCAGGAATTTTCTGCTCCTGGAACTCTACAACAAAATGGAGTTGTTGAAAGAAAGAATAGAACTCTTATTGAAGCTGCACGAACTATGCTTGATGAAGCAAAGCTACCAACCTATTTTTGGGCTGAAGCTGTGCAGACTGCTTGTTTTACTCAGAATGCAACACTCATTAACAAGCATGGAAAGACACCATATGAGATGGTGCAGAAAAATAATCGAAATCTGAAGTATTTTCATGTATTTGGATGCAAGTGTTTTGTTCTTAAGACTCATCCTGAACAGCTATCCAAATTTGACTTAAAAGCTGATGAAGGAATTTATGTTGGATATCCACTTTCCACAAAAGCCTTCAGAGTCTACAATTTAAGAACAAGGGTTGTCATGGAATCTATCAATGTCTCCTTTGATGATAAGAAGATTACTGGACTTGAAGATTTCAATGATCATGATCAGCTGTGATTTGAAAATGAAGACTTAAATTCTGATACTGAAAATCCTGACAGTCTAAATCCTGATACTGCAAACTCTGATGGATTAAATACTGATGTTATTGAAACTGTGGTGACTACGTCAAAGGAAGATGCACCTCTGCAGGGGGAGCATACTGAAGATACAACCACATCTCAAGACGCATCAGAACATACAACTGGCTCTTCAAGTTCTGATAAGCCAAGTTCTGATAGTTCTGAAAACTTAAATTCTGAAGGATCCAACTCAGAGAGCATAGTTTCAGGGGGAGCATCAGAAAATGTTGTCGAAGATAGCATGGATCATGGGGGAGCATCCAGTTCTAGAGAAAACCTTCCATCTGCAAGGAAGTAGACTAAATCACATACACCTGACTTAATTTTTGGAAATCCTGATGCAGGTGTCAGAACTAGAACAGCTACTTCAAGTGAATGTCTCTATAATTCTTTTCTTTCTCAGACTGAACCAAAAAAAGTGGAAGAAGCTCTTCAAGATGCTGATTGGGTGCAAGCAATGCAGGAAGAGTTAAATGAATTTGAAAGAAACAAAGTCTGGACCCTAGTGCCAAGACCAAATAACAGATCTGTTGTTGGTACAAAGTGGGTGTTCAGAAATTAAACTGATAGTGATGGCATAATTACAAGGAATAAAGCAAGGCTGGTTGCAAAAGGATATTCTCAACATGAGGGAATTGATTATGATGAAACATTTGCACCAGTTGCTAGATTAGAAGCCATAAGAATATTTTTGGCTTATGCAGCTCACAAAAAGTTTATAGTCTTTTAAATGGATGTAAAAAGTGCTTTTCTCAATGGAGAATTGGAAGAGGAAGTATATGTTGAACAACCTCCAGGCTTTGTAGACCCCAAATATCCAAATCATGTCTATAGGCTTGATAAAGCACTTTATGGCCTTAAGCAAGCTCCAAGAGCATGGTATGAGACTTTAGCTCAGTTTTTTCTGGAGAGTGGATTTAATAGAGGAACTATTGACAGAACACAGTTCTATCTCAACCATGGAATGGACTTACTTTTGGTTAAGATATATGTTGATGATATCATCTTTGGTTCTATAAATGACAAACTTTGCAAGAAGTTTGCCAAACTGATGCAGTCCAGATATCAAATGAGTATGATGGGGGAACTTAGCTATTTTCTGGGCCTTCAAGTCAAGCAGAATGAAGAAGGCACTTTTATTTGTCAAACCAAGTACACCAGAAATTTGCTGAAGAAATTTAGAATGCAAGATTGTTCAAGTGCATCTACTCCCATGGCAACTGCAACAAAATTGGATAAGGATACTGGTAAATCAGTAGATATTACTGATTACATGGGTATGATTGGCTCTCTACTCTATCTAACTGCTAGTAGACCTGATATCATGTATGCTACCTGTCTTTGTGCAAGATTTCAAGCAGATCCAAGAGAACCTCACTTAACAGCTGTGAAAAGAATTTTCAAGTATCTTAAGGGAACAGCTGATCTGGGATTGTGGTATTCTAGAGAATCAGACTTTAAACTAATAGGTTACTCATATGCAGATTCTGCAGGTTGCAAAATTGACAGGAAAAGCACAAGTGGAAGCTGCCAATTTCTTGGAGGCAGATTGGTTTCTTGGTTTAGCAAGAAACAAAAGTCAATTTCCACTTCAACTGCAGAAGCAGAGTACATTGCTGCAGGAAGCTGTTGTGCACAGATTCTTTGGATGAAGAATCAGTTACTGGATTATGGGTTAACATATTTTAAAATCCTTATTTACTGTGATAATCAAAGTGCTATTGCTATGACAGGTAATCCAGTTCAACACTCAATGACAAAGCACATCAGCATTAGGTACCACCTCATCAGGGAACATATGGATGAAGGTACAGTGGAATTGTACTTTGTTCCAACAGATCAACAACTAGCAGATATCTTCATAAAACCACTGTGTGAAGCTACTTTTACAAGATTGGTAAATGAACTTGGAATGGTTTGAGGTTCTTTCTCTAAATCTGCTTAGTTTTTATTCTGATGCATCAGACTTTATGATCAGTATTTACAGATATTACTATCTTTGTGTCTTCAGTGCTTAATTGAAAAATTGCTTAAGTACTGATTGTTATATGATGTGAATTTCTAAACTCTGATAGTGATATGAATGTTTATGTGATTATCCGATCCAATGAGGATAAATATGCTAGATGCTGACCTAGTAGTCTTTAATATACTAAAAAATCCCATGTTAGAAGTAATTATTTATGTGGAAATCTATTGACACAAGCAAATTCTGATATTGAGCTTAGTTAAGTTTTCTTTGTCTATCTTATTACTAAGTCAACAACTAGAATAGTGCTTCTCATCTGTTAAGTTCTGATGTTAGTAAATCTTGTGAATGTACTAAGTGCTGATAAGCCTCACTTATCAAAAGTAAATGAAAAGAAAAAGAAATAAAAATCAGGTACTCCTTTGAGATCTAGAGTAAAATTGTGGAAGGGACGACCCAAGTGCATTGCTGGTATTAAGTAATATGCATCAGAAAAGCAAAAATAAATATTTTTTATGGTGACTTCTCACACTCTATGATTACTGGAGAAATACTCTGATTATAGCATAAATTCTGATAAGCATTCGTGACTCACTTACACTGAGAAGCCACTGTAAAATGGAATTTCAAAAGATGCATAAAATGAGCACAAAATAGTTGAGGTGGACTCATGCATGAACTCATTCTAAAGTAGACTTCAGAATCATGACAGATCTTGAGCAAAGTTCTTAGTTATGCCTTATTTTTAAGATGAACTGAAGTGAATCAGACTTTAATCTTTATATGATATTTAGCTTACTGCACACACATACACTCCATATGAATGATGAAAATTACTGTGGTGATAAATGGTGTTTTAGATGAACGTTTAAGTGTCAGTTACATAAATTCTGAGGACAAGTTATGATGGAAGTTCTGATGATTAAGTTCTGAAGAAATGAAATCAGAATTTGTGTGACGAATTACAGAAATAGGCATTCATTTTTCGAGTTAAGAAATCATGTTCTGATGACTGTTAAGTTCTGATATAAGTCTAAGTTATGATATTACACTCCGATTCTTTACTTGACTTATTTGTGGTTAAAATCTGAAACAGTCTTATTTAAAAATCAGAATATGTTTGGGTGAGATATTAACAGTCAATATAATTTGGGTTAGTGGTACACGTCTGTGCACAGTAATTTTTACTTATTTCGTGTGCGCATTAAATCCTGTTTTAAACTTCCAATGGCTGTTTTTTTCTCATCAGTCTAGGGAGACGAGATAGAATTAATTTTACCTATCACTATTCAATTTTCCTTGCATCTCTTGGCATTTTATTGGCTATATAAACCAACACCTCTTTCCAGCCATCACATCTCTCACTTTCTCTCAAACCCTCCTACTCATTTCTTTTTCACTCATCACAACCATGGTTCATTACGAACTTAGCTCTGAACTATGATACTTTCACTCTCACCATGAGGTGTATAGAATGGCAGCAGGAATTGCATGTCACTGCCATTCCTGATGAAATTTGGGACTCGGTTCCCCAAGAGGTCCTCACAGACCTCTTGTTCTTCTACATGGACTACCATCGCCATCTTGAGCGACTGGAAGAGGAACGGTTGGAAGCTCTCCGACAGCAGGAGCGTATTATTCGTCTTGCTGTTCTTTTTGTTGGGAGTAGGAAGAAGAAATAATTTCTCCTACCTATTTCTCTTCACCATCAGCTTTGTCTGGCTTCTTAGCTTAGGACAAAAGCTGTTGATGTTAGGATTTGTAGCTTAGGACAATCTTGTAATTTTGTGATGTAATTTAAATTTCATGAAATGTATTTACTCAATATTTTAATGAAATTTTATATTTATGCAAGATTTTGTCTCTGAGTCGTTTGATATTCTGATGAATTTTTAAATCCTGATAATAACCATATTCTGATGACCTTTTTAGCTCTGATACAAATCAAGTTCTGATTCTGACGTGGCAGTATTTGTTTACTTGGTTTCTTTATGGTCATTCTCTCATTGGTCATATTTTTACAGAATATTGGTCTCGCAGTGAAAATAATTTATTAAGTGGGAACAGTTTTAAATTTTAAAATAAAACTGAACTACCTTGATTAATGGGATTACTTGGTAAGTGAAACGGGTTTTCCTTGAAAAACTGCATGTGATAAGTAATGATTACTGAATTCCTGTGCCCATTATTTATCTTTTACTGCTGCATGTCTGACAGGTGTCCCAACGGTTACTTTTTCTACCGTGTATAAGTAAAAGAGAGAAAAGATAGTAAAATCTTTTATTTACTTTCACATTTTATCTCTCTCTTTTTACTTCTATTATCTCTCATCTACTGACGCCTTTTCATACAGACATTTTCTCAAACACCTTATAGGCAACCTAATTTCTCAATTATTTCTCATGGCACCTAAGGATTTGATTATAGATGGAGCCAAGTTTGTTCCCAACAACTATGCTGCAATCTTGAACAAGGCTGAAGCTCCATTTGATTTGCACTTTGTGCAAGATCTTTTAGCACATAGTGAGATTGGATATGCGTTAACCCAACCTCAAGTCATTTCAAGCCAACAAGTTCTGACGTTCTGGCGGACTTGGCATTTTGATAATCATGGTGCTACTGGTACTCCAAGCATAATTTTTGAAGTGAATGATGTTGAGCATGTGGTAACTCCTGGAGCAGTTCGTAAAGCTCTCCACTTACCAGAAGGCTGCACTTTTTCAACAGCGGAGGAACCTATTCTACAGCAGCTCATGGCCAATTTGGGTTATGAGAAGAGTTTGGCCAGGCTTGGACAGTTGAAAAGGGCACATATCAGGAAGGAATGGAGCTTTTTCTTCGACTGCATCACTAAGGCATTCGCCAATAAGTGTTCCAACTTTGATGCCATTCCAATTATGAGTCAGCACATCGGGTATGCTATTATTCACCAAATTCATTTTGATTTTGCAAGTGCTGTGATAGGTTTTATAGGGGATAGGATCACAGAAGATAGGAATGTAGTGTACTTTGCTAGATTCTGTCAGTTTATATATAACTTCTGTTGTGCTGATGAACCCCAACCTACCACTGACTTAATTCCACCCTTTAAGCTTGCAAAACAAGCTTTTAATGACTTGGTAAATGCTGACCTTAAGAAAAAGGAGGTTAGACCCTTACAGATACCTCAGTCTGTAAAACAGATCCTGGTAAATGCTGATCCTCAAACCTACGGATCTGTTTACCCTGATGTTCAACCCACCAGCACATCCCAGACACCACAACAACCATCAGAACATAACACATATACACCTCAACCTACGCAACCCTCTATCAGAACATATTTTAAACCTTCACAGATATCTCAACCTTCATCTTCAAATCCCAAGAGGACAAAGACTATACCTCAGACACAACAGAAGAGAAGGAGGATTATTCTGAGAGATGAGTCAGACAGTGAGGAACAGATTCCTGTGTCAGAACCTGTTGTCAAAGAAGCTGAGAAGGTCTCTTCTCAGAAAGATATTGGGATTGGGGGTTCTAAGCTTCTCAAAAGGCTTAGAAGGATGTATTCTGATGGAACTCCCAAGGAATCTCCACCTTCAAAGAGATACAAGAAACAGAGAGCACAAAGGGACAGGGCTAAGTCAGTTTCAGAGGATGAGGAAGTAGCAGCTAAGGAAGGAGATCAGGAATCTCTGATCTCGAAGGAGCCAGAATTTGCTGAAGCTACTGCATCTACACCTCCATTGTCACCAACTCAGGAAATTGCTCAAGATAAAGTATCTACACCACATGTGTCTCCTGTAAATGAACTAGTATCTACTGCAGACCCAGGCACAAGTGCCGAGATTGATATTCACAACCTAATTGTGCCTGAGGTTCTCTATTTAGAAGCTCCACCAGCTCAAATCAATCCATCAACAACACCAATTCCTGATGCTAATGAAACTCCAGAATTATCTACAACACCATCTCTGCATCTAGACATTGAAGATCAGACTATAGGTGAGCATCAGAATATGGATGTTGATCAGAACTTGGAAGCAGATCAGCACTTAGAGGATGATGTTGAAGCCTCCATAGCCTCTCATACTGTTCTTTTATCAGAGGATGTTGACTCTGTAAGTTCTGATGCTGCAAATGCTGATGATACTGGTGATGCTGCTACAAATGCAGATGCTAATGCAGCTGGTCCTTCTGGACATGCACCTCTACAAGCTCCTTCAAAAGCTGGACTAGTTAAAAAGTTTGTTAGAGGAGATGCACCAGTACCTTGGAGTGAAACTCCTAGAGAACAGGAGTGGACTAAGGAATGGAACTCAGTCAGTTTTATTCCTTCTGAAAAGATTCTTACTGATCACTTGGCAAAAGCTGATGAGATGTTAGTTAATGATGATTTCAAAACACAGCTGAGAGTTACTGCTTTGAGTACTAGACATCTTCAAGGTCAACACTCAACAACTCATGCCGAGGTGCATAAAATTCAAGAAGCTTTACTCAAGCAAGAAACAACTATGAAAATAAAAACTTTTTCAAACCTACCTTTGACAGAGTTGCCTACATTGAGAAAACCCAAGAGAAGTAACAATCTCAGATTGATGAAATTTTGAAAAATCAAGCTTCTCAGCAATCTCAACTCAATGAGATCCAATCCTCAGTGGAATTGCTTCTCTCTCTCTTCTTTTACCTACTGATACCAAAAAGGAGGAGAAAGTAATTAAGTCCAAATGCAAACCTGATAAGACACTGAAGAAAAAGGATGATGGTAATGACCCAGGAAACTCTGGAATGGGTGGAGGTCGTGGTCAAGGTGGAGGTCTCTCATCAAGAAGAGCTGGAACTACAAGTCATAGAACAAGTTCTGATACTGGGAGAAGAATAACTTCTAATACTGGTAAAAGGATAAGTTCTGATGAACTTTTGGATCTTGACGAAGAAATTTCAAGACAGTTATTTCTGAAAGAAAATCCAGGAATGGACTTTGAGAGTCTAATGGAAGAAGAAGCTAGGCTTAAGTCAGAAAAAGTCAACTCCAAATCTGAAGCTTCTGTTGTTAAAAAGAAACTTCCTACGGCTAAAGGCATTGTGATAAAAGAAAGGACAAATCTTGTGGCAACCAAGGCCAAATCACAATTGCAGATAGATCCAAGGTCCAAGGGCAAAGAAAAAGTTGGTGAACCTATAAAGGTTTATGTGCCTCTTATGCATGAAGAAATTTCTGTTGAAGATGCTGATCTTACTCTGACTTCAAGGAAGATTTCTAAGACAACCTCTGATATGGCTCAAGTTGTTCAGAGTCAAGATATAGTTAGTTCTGATATAACAATGAAGCAAGCAACCTCTGACATAGCTCAAGTTGACTTGATATCAGAAGATAAGTCAAAGAAAACCTATGACATTGCTCATGTTAAATCCTCAAAGTTACTCCTACCAGGATTCACTAAAGCCAAACAGACTCAACCTTTGAAGACCGCAGCAAGTGGTTTTGAAGCAAGAGTGGTTACTGGAAAAGAAGCAAGAGATAAATCTGGATTGGGTAGTGGTGATGAAAGAAGAGTTCAGAACACAACCAATGATCCAACTTCCTTAAGTGAACCAGGTGTTGGAGCAACTCCTGAAAGATTGAATCAACTAGAATATATACAGATGGTCTACCATACCTTCTTGAAAGAACACATCTTGTTATATTTCATGACAGATGGAAGGGTTTATCATATAAGGGAAAATGCTATACCACTGAAGTATTTTGAGGAACTAGAACGTGTTTTATTCTTACTTCAAGTGAATGACAGAATAACAGAAAGTGTTGCAAACTATTTGAAGACTCAAATTCTGAGACAGAAAAGGCTTTATTCTGTAAAGTTTGACAGCACATACCGTCCAAAGTACAGAGATCACAAGGGTGATATTGTTGATATGAAGCCTAATACTGCACAGATCAGAACATATCTTGGTATTAAGGGACTTGAATTCAATCTAGAGTCTGACAAAGCTTATGTCATAAGACTAGATCAGGAGTTGAGAAAATAAAAAATTAATGATCTCAGATATGCTATCTTCCAAACTGGTGAAGATACTGCAGAACTTAAAGATGCTAAAAGGAGGATGATTGATGAACTCAGATATGCTGAGAGATGTTTGTTAAAGAACTATCTTAGAACAACTCCTGACATCAAAGAGATCAGAAAGTGAAGCCAAGTCAAGATCTACAACTGCTCAAATTCTGATATGTATACAGACTGAAGTTGTTATCAGAAGTTAAAGTTGGTAAAGCTTTAAGGACTTTAAGTTGTAGTTATCTAGTCAATTTCTCATGCATTTGTACTTAATGTTTTTGACATCATCAAATATCTGTTAAACTTGTATATTATGCTAATTTACAAGTTGGGGGAGATTGTTAGATATATTTGATAATGTCATGTCTAATATGATTTATGTTTAGTTTTCAGATCTTACTTAAACAAGATAAATCAGTACTTAACTGAAATCAGCACTTATACTGAAGTCAGAACTTAAGTTATTAGTACTTAAGATTCAGGAGATATTTATCAAGAGATTATATCAGGACTTAAAGGAAACTTTCAGATAAGGAAGGCGGCTGATTGAAAGGAAAGAAGATCAAGACAAACGTAAGAAGAGATATGCATGAAGAAAGAATTCTGTGAAGAATGGAATACTTGGAAGAAAAGATAATTGAATGATATATTTTAGGAAGAAGAATTATATTCCATATCAATTAGCGATTATCTTGTAACTGTGTGATATATAAACACAGACATAGGGTTTACACTATAAGTGTTATCATTATCGAGAATATTATTCATTGTAACCCTAGCAGCTCTCGTGATATTTGTTCATCATTGAGAGAGGACAGTTCCATATTGTAATAGAGTTTATTATATTAAATAAAGTCTGTTTTCTGTTACTTGAGTTCTTTAATTCGATTTGATTGTGATAAACACTGTATTCAACCCCCTTATACAGTGTGTGTGACCTATCATGGAGGCCTTGCACAAATAACACAACAGCTGCTCACATCCAACATGTCAAACCAGGCTGATGTTGAAGAAAATCAAGTTAAAATTGTTGATGAAGTTGGTCAGGATGCAAAATGTGATGCTTGGCAGGATAAGGAATTCTCCAATTGAAATGGATGTTCTGCTAGCTCAGTTCAGGGAGGAGTACATCATTATTCTGGAAAGCAATGCTAGATCCCTAACTCCTCAGGAAGTGTATGATGCCATCAATAATGTATACAAAACTCAAATCAAGGCCTTCCAAAACTATGGAAAGGCACTTCAAACCACATTGAATGGACATCAAGATAAAATAATGAAAATGGTGAGGGAAAAGATGGATCCCTTCTCAGACTGAGATCAAGAAGCAATTTAAAACCTTTTCAGAACAAATGTCAAGGTATGATCTAAGTGGGGTAGACAAGAGTGTCACACAATTGAAGGAATCCTTTGTAGCCTTGCACAAGGTAGTTCAAGATCATATCAGAAACTCTAATGACACAAGGTGGAAGCTGGATCAAATGCACACTACAAGATACACTCCTTCTCCTTTGGTTATTGATGAGATACAAAAGCATGATGTTAGCTCCCGAATTATCCTAGAAGGGGGGGGGGGTTGAATACGATAATCACCAAATTAAAAAATTCTTTCGAATCTTTTGCGGATATAAAATTTGGTGCTCGATTAGTGGTTCCGTGTTCATGAGGTGAATAGTGTTTGAGAATATAAAATGAGGAACACAAGATATTTGGGGAAATATATATATTCGTATATAAATCCGCGAGGGGTGTTGCTATACTCCGGTAAATAAACTAACCTGCTATAATCTAAGAACAACAAAGTTCCTAGCTTCTACAAAGATCAACAAATTAAATCCTATACAATGATCTAGCTTTTGTTTGTCTAAAGATTTAATTACCGGGTAACAATTATAATGCCTCTATGAATATACAAGAGTTAAATCGGGCATTATAACGTTACTCCGGTGAGAAGATTAACAGATGTGTATATCTCCTCTGTATCTCTTTACTTCTTTTTTCACCATATCTCTTGGGAGAGAAGATGAACAGAATAAATTTGATTGCTGAATTTGCTTCTGCTGCTGTGTAGACTTATATATCAATAATGTGTGGCTGAGAAAAGAGCTGAGATCAGGAATATTCCTTTTGCAACATGCGACCTTTATTTACAACCTGCGACTAGTTATTAGTAAACCAACATGCGACTAAATAAACAAGCACTGGTTTCTTTATCAACCTACGACCAGTTAAACAAAATGTCAACTGGCGACCATGTACTTGATTTCCAGGTTACTCTATTTCACAACCTGCGACCATATATGATTGCCAGGTTCATTTGATTTGTTTTTGATTTTTTTTTCTTTTTGTTTTATTTTCTATTTTTTTATTTTTTTTTCTTCATTTCTTTCTTTTTCCTTTTCTTTTTGTTTTCTTTTTCTTTTTATATAAGTTTAAATTATAACTAAATTAATTTATAAAATAAACTTAAATATAACTTATATAAATAAATTAATTTAGATTTATAAAATAAACTTATTTAAAGTTTATAAAATAAATCATTTTAAGTTTATTAAATAAATTATATTAAAATACATTAAATAAATTTATTTAAACTAGGCCACTCCCTCTAGTTGTTTAGCTGTACCCCTGCGCACCTCTTCTCGTACTTTAACAGATAAACGTTCAATCCAAGTATGTTCCTCAACTTAACAATTCTTCTATAAATAATACCCAGATTCCTTTCACGAGTTGTTGACGCCTAGTGCAACTGGTCTGGTTCACAGACGACTAACTTCGATTCAGGTCTTCGTATTATAGCCTTGATTACATTGTTAAACTTGCAACAACTTTATCGCTTCAAACACTGACTGTCAAAAACAACCGTACTTTCACTGGAATCCTTTATAGTACTTTAGACAACATCTTCATTGCTACTACAATTTTCAATGTTTCAATCACTGTTTTTCACTAATGTTTGAACATATAAATGAACTCCTGTCAGTGAGTATAACTTTAAAACTGCAACTATCTTCTTTAACCTCTGTCTATACCCTGTCTTCAATTCTTCAGATTCCTATGCTTCAAACACTGTCTATCTTCAATCAATGCCAATACACTGAAATCTTCTGGTAGCACTTATACACTGAATCATCATCATTTCTGAAACCCTGAAAGTATTTAACCTTTATTCTTCACTGAGGCATGATCATATTAATGTACTTCTTTCGGTGACCTGTAAACAGACTTCAAACTTTCTTCTAATTTTTTGATTCTTTGTATTTGCATTGTCTTCATTTCTTCTGATTTCTTGTGTAGACGTAGTATTATTAACCTATCCTATTCTAGTGTTGTTCTCATCTTGAGTTATCACATAACTGTTCATACATCTACGTAGTCTCACCAACACATGTGCAAGCTTCATTTGGACCATCTACTACTATCTCTACTTCGGGCTAATCTACTCAATACAATCAAGATCTCAAGGCACATGTTGCTTCACTAGAGACCTCAAATGCCTCCCTCAATGCTCAAGTTCATGCTTTGACTTCTCTAGTAAAGAGTCAATAATAAGATATCAAAACCCTGCTGGACTTTCACAAGCATCTCCAAATACAGAATTCTGTTACTTTGGGAGCCATCATGGGGAAACTCAACATCCCACTGCCCTCACTACCTGAAGAAATAAGGTCAGAATTACCAACTCCTCTACTTATGCCTGTCACCAAGACTAAGGGGGAGATTGAGGCTATGATTCAACAATCCAGTGATGCTAAAGCTAAGTCTAAAGAGCCTATTCAGGCTGATCAAAGCTCTTCAAGTGCTCAAGTTGATGTTGGAAAAGAAAGACTTCTAAAGGCTGCAGAAGGACCCAATCAAGACCAGGAATTCAGTGAACTTCTTGCAGTCCTAAGAATGTCTCTTCAAAACAATTACATGACCTACAAGAAAGCTTTGGCCAAGAACATCAACTTCATCAGGGCAGTAGTTGTAAAAATTAATAATTTTTTGGAAAAAGAATTGTTGTGAATATTAATTATGGTGTGGACAGATGTCTTCAGGTGTCTCTTCCAAATCTTAAAACCTTAAGAGCATCCGAACTGGATGTAATGATTGACAGAGTAAATCCAATTATTCCAGAAGATACCCAACTTCTTCATGAGCTCAAAAATTCACAAATAAAAGCTTTTCCTGAAGCCTATCCATATCCAAACAAAGGAGTAGTCTACATTTGTCCAACAACCAAGAAATGCAAACATTTCCTTGTTCCTAAAAACTGTGTCGGATCAAAAATGAGGCTGATCATGACTTTGCAGTCTGGTCTAAAGTACAAAAGGAGCAAGAAGCATGAGGATGAGGAGATGATACAGATCTTAGATAGATACCTAATAAATTCTGACACCATGTTGCAAAACACTCAGTTTAATCTAAGAAATGACCAGGATGATGATGAGCAGAAGCATGATGAACAAAAACCTTCTGGCTCAAATCCAAGTCAATCACCAAGAGCAACTGGTGGTAAAGATAAGAAGCAGGATGAGAAGAAGGAAGGTGACAAGAAAAGAGGAGAAGAAAAGATAAGCAAGAAAAGGCAAGATGGCTCAAAACCACAACAAACCCTAAAAATCCAAACAACTCAAGCTCAACCTTCAAGGCCAACAAACTCATATACTGAACCTCATCCTACCTCAAAGCCTAAATTCCCATATAAACAAACTGCCAACACCTTTCTAAATATACCAATCACCTCAAGCCAAACATTTCTCAAGAAAATCACAAACATGCCTTCTGTCAAGCCATCACTCAAACTTCACTACAAGTATGTTGGGAGGAAACTGAAGAAAGCTAAACATACTGAAAAAGTACAAGTTACTGAGAGGGCCATCTGGAACTGTTTCAAGTAAAGTGATTTTTACCTCTAAACTGGTGTAATTCAGATGAAGATTACTTTCAACAACTAGCTGAGGAAATAGTCAAAGTTTGGGCAGTAACACTAAGGGAAGTAAGAATCTACTATGAGGATGGGTCTTTCACATTTCTTGGTTGCAGCTTAATGGAGTCCTTCTCTCCCACAGAAATCAAAAGAGTGATAAGTTTACTTAAGGATAAGGATACTGCTATAAGAGAATGGAGATCTGTTTTAGTTGAATGGTTGATTGTAAGGAAGGAAAGAAGAGCAAGGAATAAAGCTGAATATGAGGAGAGGAAGTATGATGAGGAGATTGAAATGTATATTAAAAGATCAGAAGAACTCAAGGCAAAAGGGATGAGCAGAATTTCCAAGGATGGAAGATTTCTAAATGTAAAAGCTGGTGCATTCTCAAAGTTTAGGATTGATATACTAGATGGTTATCCAAAGCAGACAGACTCAAACTTGTGGAAGCTCTAAGAGGGACACCAATCATAGAAGAACTTGAAATTCTTTTTTACTTAAAGGACCTCATTAGAGAAGAAACAGAAGCAAAAACAGTCTTTGTCTAATGCATGTAACTATTTAAACTCAAGAAATCACCTATGTTGTAATTATGTCAATTTTTTATGTATTAGTCTTATTTTCCATTATAGCTTGGGGTTAGACTTGTTAATAGACATGAATTTATGTTACGCAATCTTCTAACAAATTGGGGGAGATTGTTGTGCAAGACATGCCTGTACAATAACAAGACTAAGTCAAATTGGCAACCCTAAGTAAGTTGTATGATAATCTATGTTTGCATTGTGTATTGTAACACTTAAGTCTGTAAAAATGTCCAAGGGTAGATTGGAGTCTTTTTTTTGTAAACGGTATCAAGCCTAAGAATTATATCTGGAAGAAGATCAAGAAGATCATGCCTCAGAAGAATTATGAAGAAGCTTGGAGATGAATAAATCTGTTTTGGGAAAAAAATTCTAAGTCAAGTTCTCCACAAGTCACGGATTAAGTATTATAGAGAAGTCATTCGAGAACTTCAGAATGACTTATCGACAGGTCAGGAAAAGCTACTAGAGAACTCAGAGATATCGACAAGCCAAATTGAAGCCATGAAGATTGGAGATATCGATAAGTCATTTCTTCACTAGAGAACTCTGAGATATCGATAAGTCTATTTCTCACTAGAGAACTCAGAGTTATCGATAAGCTAACTTGTCATTAGAGAACTCAGAGTTATCGATAAGCCAAAGTGAAGACATGAAGATATGAGATCTAGACAAGCCAAATTCTCTTATAGAGAACTCGGAGACTTCGATTAGTCAAAACATTTGTAGAGTGATTAGAGATCTCGATAGGCCAATATACTTATCGAGATGTCAAGTTCTCTATATACAAAACTGGAGATCTCGAGGTAAAACTCAAAGTACAAAGTGCAGACCAATTCAATATCCAAGATTATTAAGCAACAAACAATCTAATCAGTTGGATTGATAAGTCTACAAAAGCAACTTAAAGAGTACAAAATCAAAGGCCAAGATTAACTGGAAAAGTAAAGTCACAGGCATGCAAGATTAGCAAAGATACACTAAGCCAGAAACAGAAAGACTTGGTTATCCAAAAATAGGGTTTAGTACATGTTGTTGCATGTTGTGTAAAAACCAGTGTTTACTGTTCTTTAAAGTAAACACTGGATGCTTTGTTTAGTAGTAATAATTTAAATCATAAAAATCTTGTATTCTCTCAAGAAAGAAGTTAAGCTCTTTATCAACAAAGAGCCTATAAATTTTATAGCAAAACATTCTTAATTTTAATATAAAATTAAGTGAGTTTTGAAAGATTCGTGTTCACTGTTTTATCTGTCTAACTTCAGCACCAACACATTTAACTACAAGATTTTAATTTACTTTGTTCATCACCATAAACACTTCAAGAAAAGCAGAAAAACACAAAAACACATTCACCCCCCCCTTGTGTGTGATTCATTACCTAACAGTAAGTATAATATAGTTATATTTTGTTATGTGCTGATTCTTAATGATCAGAAGGAGCTCAGGATCTAACTGTGTTTAGATGTCATCAGTATTTGATGTGTCGTCAGGATTTGATGCATCATCAGTATTTACATGTCGTCAGCATTTGAAGGTAGTCTACTATGAAGATTGATTATGTTCCTTATATTGAGGGATAGATATCTGTTACGTTCTGAGTAATAGGACTTTGTGTATTCGGTTAAAGATATGTATCAATTTCTGTTAGTATTTAATAATGCATATCTTAGATTGATTTGTTGTAGATGTGTAATATATAAACACAGTTTAGGTCATCACATAGTGATTAACTCGAGTATTGTACGACCTAGAAGCTCTCAAGAACATCAGTATTTCTTGAGAGAGTTTGTAACAGTTTTTATTAGAAATATAAAAAATTGTTATATTTTTATACTTGTTCGAAACATCTATACAATTGTATCTAACCACCATTAAACAATTGTATTACTACTGGGCAACAATTGGTATCAGAGCGGACTGATAATTTACTATCAGAAATGATCTAAACATGTCTCTAAACAAGTATGAAAGTATCAAAATTCCCATTATGAAAAAGAATGAGTATCCCACGTGAAAGGTAAAGATGCTCATGCACTTGGAAGCTACAGATCCAGACTAACTCGACGTAATCAATGATGGACCCTACAAGCCAACAAAACTGGTACATGCAACTCCTACTATTGCTGAACATCTTCATTTGAAAATGAAGAGTGAGTGGTCACCAGAAGAAAAAGTTGTTGTGCTGAAGGATGCAAAGGTAAGAAACATTTTGCATAACAGTCTTGACTCCATGATGTCAAACAGGGTTATAGCCTACAAGACTGCCAAAGAGATCTGGGATGCTCTTGAGACTCAATGTCAAGGAACCATGGCCATCAAGAAGAATAAAAGGCTTTTCTAATTCAAGAATATGAACATTTTAAGGCCAAGTCTGATGAAAGTCTCACTGACGTCTATGATAGGTTTCTCACTCTGCTAAACAACCTATCTTTGGTGGGAAAGGTGTACGATCTGGAAGATTCAAACACCAAGTTTCTGAGAGCTTTAAATGAGGAATGGGAGACTCAGACTTCAATCATACGACATTAGTATGATTTGGAAATAGTCATTCTGGATAAAATCTATGACATGTTGAGAACTCATGTTTTGGAAGTTCAGCAAAGGAAAGAGAGGAAAAGCAACAAGGGAAAATCAGTTGCTTTGAAAGTGAATGCTAAAGCTTCAAAAGACAGGTATGTTGAAGCTCCAAGGAAAAAGAACAATCTGTCAGAATCACATACTGATGATTCATCATCAAATCCTGATGATGATACTGATTCTGAAGCTGATGAGAACATGACAGATTTTGATGTCATGTAAATGGCTGCATTACTAGTTAAAGGCTTCAAGAGAATGCAATTCAGAAAGTCTCTGAAGAAAGGAAACTTCAGGAAGAAGTTCACTGGAGGAGAAAGGAAGTCATCTGGAAGGAGAGAAGGAAAGGACTCTAAAGCTGGAAAAGTTGACAGGTCAAAAATCAAGTGCTACAACTGTGATGAACCTGGTCACTTTGCTACAGAGTGCAAAAAGACAAAGCATGACAAAGGGAAGAACAAAGACTTGATTACTTCAAGCAAGGATTGGATGGATTCCACTGACTATGAAAATGAAGAAACATGCTATGCACTGATAGATAGCTTTGATGCTCCCGCTTCCTCTGATTCTAAGGTATCTACTTCCTTCCTCTCTTGATACTAAAGATATATCTGAATTGAAATCTATTCTTAAGTCTCTCCATGGAAATTTCAAAAATAAGATTCTTGAGAATAATAGACTGTTGACTGAAAATGAAGTTTTAAAATCTAGGAATTATTAGTTGGAGTCTGACTTAGTAAATCAGATTGAAATTCAAAAAGAATGCTAGAAAGCTAAACATACAGCAAAGATATTGGAAGCTAAGTACAGTATGTTAGAAAATGAATTAGAAAATGAGAGGAAAACCCTTAAAGCCTGGATTGTTTAAGGCAAAAAGGTTCATGAGATGATCTCTAAAAAAAACTGGAAAGAATGTCTTGGTTATGTAGACGGAGTTAAGGATGTTGACACTGAAAATAAAACTACCCTTAAGACTCCTGTTAAGTTTATCTCTTCAGAAGCTGATGAATCCAAATCTACCTTTGAGAAGGGTTCAACCTCAGCATCCCAAGAAAAGTCAGTAAGTGATAAATCTCGAAGAAAGGAAAACAAGGAAACCATTAAGACTGTTAAGAAAGAAAAGAACATAGGACTTTTGTCTAAAAGACAATTGAAAAAGAAATTATCTGAGGTTACTGAAAAACTTCAAGTAAAAAATCCTAAAAGAAATAGGAATGGTAAGCAAGGTATTTCTAAGGATTCTAATTATAAGTTTGTTCCTAATGCTCCTAGAAAAACTTAATTTAGCTATGATAATACTAATCATCTTGCTATTGATTGTAGGAGGAGTAAGAAAATGAAAACTGCTATTCCTGAGTATGATGTTAGGGGTAGATCAGTATTTTATAAACCACCAAATCCTTGTTATTATTTTGGTAGTAGTTGGCATTAAGTTTACACTTGTAGTTCCTATCATAAGCGTTATCACAACTATTATGAACCTTTGCCTAAATTCAATAAAACTGCTTATGTGTGGCGCCCTCCAAACTCGGGTCAGAAATTTGGGGTCCACACACACACCCCTTATTTATAACCTGCTTATAACAATAATAAAGATAATATTAATATGCAGTGACCCTACTTACCAGCTACCACAGACCGCAACAGGTTAAAGTATGCACACAAGCCACACACACACTTTATATTATAAACGTCCAAATCCCAACTATTCAAACTCAGAACTGAGTATTAAGCATTATTATAAACTTTTACAAACTTAAATTATCTCAAAAGATGCCTACTAGCTTAACTTGATCAACCTAAACCCCTAGCTCTCGCGCTGGATTGGGGATCCTCGCTACCAACTAGTTCCTTCTTAATTGGAAAAGAACATAAACAACATCGCACAAATGAGCTAACTAGCTCAGCAAGTCTAAATGACAAGACTGAGAATAATGATCATCAAGTGAAAAGGTTATGATATCAAGTGAACAATGAATTATGATTTAGAATTGGATATTATATTTTTATTTTAAAAAACCAAGGTTATGCTGCTGATCAGTCATGCACTAACCCCGAGCAAAGCACACAACACTGCTCTAACTACTGGATCTAAGGTACACATTGGCCTAACTTGACCATTAATATGGTCTGACCACGAATCTGGTCCATAATTTTATAAAAACAATCCAATTCTATAATAACAGAATAAATAATGTAAAGCAATAAACAGAATCATAAACAACATTGAATGTTCGATAAGGAAATGGTTTCAATCTTAACAACGGATCAGTATGGCAATTTCAAAGCTTGACTGTTAGGTAATGAAAGAATTGAATAACAAAGGAATCAATGTTTCAGGGTTATGAGGAATTGGCCTTTTAAAGCATAAGGTACAATGGTTTAAGTATGTAAGTAATTCGAATCAGTGTTTGGTATTTAGTTTGTATGTATTTGTGGAGTAGTATCAATAACTGGAATCAGGGTTTTGGGTTCAGTGCTTCAAAGCACTTGCAATATAAAACAGGACTATCAACCAACTACAATATATCTCGAGAAAGTTCAAAACACTTGCCTGGAACTAGCTTGCTATACTG
Organism: Apium graveolens; assembly: GCF_009905375.1. NCBI lineage: Eukaryota > Viridiplantae > Streptophyta > Magnoliopsida > Apiales > Apiaceae > Apium > Apium graveolens. The sequence continues at coordinate 208,279,852 of NC_133656.1, forward strand.
CACTAACTTCCAATCACAACCGTCTATTCCTCGACTATCTGTTTCCCTTTCCTACGCCTTGCCTCTTCTGCTCACATATCATAAGCATCTATCAATATTCAACTCATACGATTCTATTCAATATACACTTCTATCTACCCTTCGTTTTACCCAAATCCGATTAACGGATTGAAAGTTACGCTAATAACAAGTAAACATCGAACATATAGACCGACAGTCAACCACCGAGTCACATATAGCACATAACACGTCAAACAGTCAATGATATATCATTTATAAAGAAGCCTCGGGTTATAAACAGGCTTTCGGATATTTAAAATGATTTTTAAAACATTTTTTTAGAATTCAAATGGGTCGTTGGATCAATTTTAAAATAATAAACAGGGTTCGGTTGGCCAAATTTGGCTTTAAAACAATTTTATAATAATTATCGAGCCTTGAAAATAATTTAAAATAATATTTTAAAGCTCGAAACTATTTTTCGGAATTTTTAAATCATTTTTAAATAATTAAATCTTATTAAATAATTAAATAAATCAATTAATAATTAATTAAATCAATTAATCAATTAATTTTTGAATTAATTGACCAATTAATCAATTAAATATTAACTGAAATTAATTAACTAATTAATTCAGATTTATTTTTAAATTAAAAATAATTTTTGGAATTAAAATAATAATTTTTGGAATTTTCAAAAATTAAAAACGGATTTTTATAATTAAAATAAATAGAAAAATATGATTTTTGAATATTTTTTAAAACAGGAATCCTATTTTTGCAAACTCGGGAAAGTTCAGGGACTGAACTTCACCATCTTCAAAAGTACAGGGACTAAACTGCAATTTTTACAGGGGGTTGCCGGAAAACTTCGGGGATGGCCGGAGAACACGTTCCCGGCATCCTCACCCCACCACAAGCTCCAGATATGATCTACAGACAACCAGGAATCTATTCATGCAATCAAAACACATTAATAACCCCTGAGCTGGCCGGAAAATGGCCTGGAAGTTCGCCGGTATCCGGCGAGCTTGACGTAAACTTAAAAACACAACTCCCTTCGATTCATTAATCCTCTATTAATGAGCTATACATCAATCGATTGCAAATTTTATAAGGAACACAACCCACTATAATACAACAGCTAATAACCCCTAAATCAAAAGGCCCCAAATTTCAATTAAGAACATTCATACGGGTTATAAACCCTAATTTCAAAATTCGAAAATCAAACTCAATTTTGAACATGTTATTGAACTCCAAATCAGTCATATAATATATCAAAATCATCAGGAGAACAAGCTCTACAACATGCAATCATCAAATCATTCAAACAATCATCCGAACAAAAATTCATATTTTTACTCAAAATAATTCAAAAATTAATAAATTTACAGAAAATAAACCTTTGATTATGCAGGTGTATGGATCACAGATTCTGATAGTACTCTTCAAGACCTTTGATTTGGTTACTCGAGCGTTGCAAAACAAAGATCACTAATACCTTCGAATTGCTGTTTGATTCTCAGAAAGGTTTATGAATATATGAATTTTCTCTGGAAAATTATATAATTACTGTCTGCAAATGATTTTTGATACGAAATAAAATACGGTAAAGGCTATTTATAATTACAGAAAATTAGTATCCTGTTGGATCATTCCGGATATAAAATGGTACGTTTATTTATAAAAACTGATCCAAACGGTTCCGGTTTTCGGGATAATTATCCAAACCAATACAATTTGTACTACGGTCTTGGTCTCAGTGCCTGGTTATACGTATTACGAGGTGATAATTGTGATAGTTTAATAAAAAGATCCCTTTTATCGAAAATACGAGTTTTATTGATTTATCGAAATGAATAATGTATCGAAAATGTTGCATCAGGACCCGCACAGGATAAACCGTACGCTGGATCGAAAAAGTCGAAACATGGAAAATGCTCGGAATATTGTAATTAGGATAGGAAGGAGTTCTCGGAAGAGTTTCGGGTTATAAAAACTTAAAAACGGATGACGTCGGTTGGTTCCCATTTGTATAAAATAGTTTTTAAATACTCGGAAAAAGATTTTATAAAATTCATATATTTCCTATAAAATCATAAATCAACATAAAAATAATTAAGAAGATATGACAATTATCTATACTATATTTTGGACATATAAAAATTAAAATACTCAATTAATATTATTTTTAAACATCCAAACACATTTAACACTTAACAAATAATTCACATAATAAACACTGAACATTTATAATAATTATTTATTAGCTAAAATAATTACACGATATATCCCGGATATTACATCCTTCCCCCCTTCAAAGGATTCTGTCCTCAGAATCTCCTAAGAAAACAAATGAGGGTACTTTGCTCTCATATCACTTTCTAACTCCCGGGTTGACTCTTCAACCTTTGGGTTTCTCTACAATACTCTTACTAGCTTTACCACTTTATTTCTCAATACTTTCTCTCTTTCCTCTAGAATTTCTATCGGACTCTCTACATATGACAAGTCTGCCTGAAGCTCTATTGGCTCATATTCTATTACATGCCTGGAGTCTGGATTATACTTCTTAAGCATCGATACATGAAAAACATTGTGAATGTGCTCCATATGCAGAGGTAACGCCAACTCGTAAGCTACTTTGCCGACGCGCTTTAAAATCTCAAAAGGTCCGACATATCTTGGGCTCAGCTTTCCTTTCTTTCCAAATCTCGTTAATCCCTTCCACGGTGATACTTTTAGTAATATCAAATTCCCTTCTTCGAATTCCATATCTTTCTGTGATTGATCTGCATATTTCCTTTGACGGTCTTGTGCTGCTATCAATCTCTTCTGGATAACTTCAACACCTTCATTTGTCTGTTGCACTAATTCAGGTCCAAGTATTTTGCGTTCTCCTACCTCGTCCCAATACACTGGAGATCTGCATTTGCGTCCATAAAGAGCTTCATAGGGTGGCATCCCAATACTGGCGTGATAACTGTTGTTGTAAGAAAATTCTACCAGGGGTAAATGCTCGTCCCAACTTCCTTTGAAATCAATAGCACAAACACGTAACATGTCTTCAATTGTCTGGATCGTTCTTTCACTCTGGCCGTCCGTCTGTGGATGGTAAGCCGTACTCATATTCAGTCTCGTTCCCAAACATTCTTGAAAAGTCTTCCAAAATCTTGAATTAAATCTTGGATCTTGATCAGATACGATGGATACAGGAACTCCATGACGAACTACAATTTCCTTCAGGTACATATGGACTAACTTGTCAAGTGAAAATCTTTTATTTATAGGCAGAAAATGAGCTGACTTGGTAAGTCTACTATCCACTATAACCCAGATGGCATCATGATTAGCTTTTGTCCTTGGTAATCCAACTATGAAATCCATGGCAATATGCTCCCACTTTCATTCTGGAATCTCCAGTGGCTGTAGCAATCCACTTGGTATCTGGTGCTCTGCTTTAACTCTCTGACATGTATAACATCTGCTAACCCATTCCGTAATTTTCCTCTTCATATCTGACCACCAATAATTTTCCTTTAAATCTCCGTACATTTTGGTACTCCCTGGATAGATTGAATACCATGAATTATGAGCTTCCTGTAAAATTTTAATCTTCAACCCCGTTACTGGTGGAATCCAAATTCTAGAAGAAAACCTAAGAATACCTTGATCGTCCTTTTGTGTGCACAATTCTTCACCTACCTAATGATTTAAGTCCTGATCCATTACTTCTTCTTGACACTTCTTTATCTCCTCTAACAACTCCGGATGGAAAGTCATTGTAACACCCCCAGATCCGGGGTCGGGGATCCGGGTCGTCACGAGTTCCATTTCCCTTAATAATATTTAATCTTAACAATCAACCAACTGCTGCGTACTGTGACCCCATAATATACACACACACACCACAAGTTATAGTCCCAGAGATGAATACCAAAAATAACACAAGTCATTTTATTCCACAATTATAAACCGTTTACACCTTAAAAGAGTTTCCGAATAAATTTACATTTCTTTGCCATTATTACAATTCATATAGATACATAAGTCTGGTACATCAGAAGTTGAAAGTCTAGCCTATTGGTAATTTCTACCTCAGCTACAGCGGCATCACCGCTTCCAGAAAACTGCGGAACGTTTCCTAACCGCTTGCAAATTGGAAGCTCGGTCCTGTTCATCTTTTCTATCTGTTGTTGTGTGATGAAAGAAGAAAGCAAGGGTGAGCAACAAGCCCACTGAAATAATATGTATAATAATTAACAATATATGAGCATTCTCATAGTACTCATGAAAGTCTTGGTCAAGAAGAAATGAACCAAGCTGATATCTTAACGTGACCAAGTCCCAAAATATTCAGTATATATATACATATATACTTTTCACAATCTTTTAAATCCTCTGACATGTATAATGTACACAGAGTTCCAGTTTATAACTGTATAAAAATATCATTGCAAGGTGATCTCATATATCTAACCTTGTCTCAATGTTTTTCTGAAAATCTTTGACATGCACAAGATAATCATTTACTAGATATAAGTTTAAAAGATGAAGTTACAAGATACTCCAATATACTTATATCTTTTCCGAATACTACTTGAACTACCACCGTTCAATGTATAAATAGTTCATCCCATAGATTAAGCTACAAGATAAAACTTATATAGAATCAATCTTTAAAATATCATCAAAATAAAATGAAGTTACTAGATACTTCATTTAATGCAAACATCATTTTGAAAACTCGACCCTGCCAACACTCAACAATCGCCCAACCGTAGCCTTTCTATCGAAGTGCTCTGGGTAATGTTGCAGAATAATCCAATTGGATGATGAACTCATTACGGGAGTTTGCCGCGCCAGGAAGACCACTTACGATGATCAGTCGCAGTAGTGCAATCCCACCATTTTCTATATGTAGAGGAGAACCTGTCGGATTTACTTGTCAACCGAACACTGGACTCCTAAGGAATGGACCGTCTTAGCGGAACTTCCGGGCCATTTGGACCAATATAATAAGGCTGGGCCGGCGCCACTCGACCACTTACGCCACTCCTAGTTCAGATGAAATCAATGACCCTGAAACGTAAAGCTCGTTCTCCCTTTCCCCAAGTAGAAACTTGTTGATACGGCTCCACTAAGAAGTAGTATCTAGTTGGAAAGGAAAACTTACTGATATTTCCCAGGCGATGCCTGTTAATGGATTAACTTGTTCCCATAATTTTACTTCCCGAGAGCTGGGTAAGTAATCAAAAACTCTTTTGTCAACGCAGCAACCTTGTTGCGAATATAAAACACACCACAGAGCCGGATCCCTCAGGTTTTGAACGAGTATTTAAATCCCCTTCGAAAGGAAGATCTTAAATATAAAAATGGGTTTTGGGATCCGCCCAAACTTTTAAAAATCATTTTGAAGACTCGAAAACATTTTTAAGAATGTTTGGAGTGATGCTGATTTAATAATACAAATCAGTCCCAATATATTAGAAAATATCTGAATATTATTATTTAAATAATATTCCCATAAAGAATAATCTTTATAAAAATAATTGAAGTAGAAGTTTTAAAACTTATACTTGAAATGAATATTAAATAACCAAAGATATACTTATACGAAAATACTATCTTTATTTGAATAATCAAAAGTGAGTTTGATTATCGATATGTTATTCTTTAATAAAATAAAGAATAATAATTAGTAAATAATCGGAGTCATAAGTCCTCGAATGAATATTCAAATAATAATATTCATTAAATAAAATAAACGGAGTCATATGTCCTCGAATGAATATTCAAAATAATATTCATTAATAAAATAGACGGAGTCATAAGTCCTCGAATGAATATTCAAAATAATATTCATTAATAAAATAGACGGAGTCATAAGTTCTCGAATGAATATTCAAAATAATATTCATTAATAAAATAAAGTTATCGAATAAACCTTATTCGATTCATAGTTTTGAAAACTATATCTATATCTATATAAATATATATATAATATACCCGGGAACATCGACTCCCGGTTTTAGAAAATGTTCACCTTTGGGTCCCCTATACTAAGGGTATACGCAATTACTGCTTATGTCTAGCATAGGTATTATGCAACTAATAAGCATTTGAATCAACAGATATATATCAAGATTACGAAATAGACATGCATATATACCATATCACATGCTCCAATATATCGCAAGATTTGCTAATTAACCACCATGCATCTATCACAAGATAATGCATATACATATGTATACATCACAATAACAGTATAACGGGTAGAAAACTTGCCTGAGCGACTGGGGGTGGTAAAAGTCCTGGGATGAGTCTGGTAACCTATAAACCACATATAAGTTGGAATTAAACCAAATTCGCTTAAGAATCTATACTTTAACCAATTAGACTCTAACGCTCGCTTTGTGCTTAATGATTCTCTTAAGTCGCTCGAGTACCCTCGGCTCCACCATTTTTAATAAATTAACCATTAAGAGTTTTAAGGAGATTCTTTCGCGAGTGCCTTACCAACTGCCTAATACACTTTACATAAATGTTTCATACTCCAATTAGTCATTTAAGGTCTTTAACCAATGTTTCAAAGTAAGGCGAGGGGTAATGGTTCGTTCGCGAAACGCCATTACTTAAAACGGTCGTTTCTCCTAAACCGTACATCGGATTCAAACGAACCACATATCAAAACGAAGCTCATAACATGAAATATCTAATCATGGCAGTGTTCAAAACCTAACAATGAGTTATCGGCTCCTGATGTTAAGAACAAAAACAGTCTAAAGTAAATCGGACATTACGACGACTATGTTTACGCGATTACCAATTTTTATTCTACTCCAAATCAACCACAAACCAACCATAATTAAACCATACAACCAAACTCCATCCATACATAACTACAACAGCCCCAACACCTCAAGTTTTCTAATTTATATTAATCTCAAACATGAACTAAAATTATTCTTAAGTTCATTAACTAATAACCAAGATTTACAACTCCAAAAACATCACAAAACCAACTAATCTCTACATATTCAATCACCATGCTTCTCATGAACTATCCTACTCATAATAAGCTCTTAATATTCAATAACAATTCTAGGTTAAGAGATTATACCTTCCTTGGTGAGTGAGAGTAACTAAGGAGCTTGGAATCACCCGTAAAAGTCCTTACCAAAGCTTAATCTAACCAAAAACACAAGATCAAACAATTTAAATTTCTTGAAAACACTATTCACTCTCTTCTTAAATGATTTATTGAAAGAGATTGTGAAGGAATTTGGAGCTTAAACTCCTAGGATAGCCATAATTAATCATAAGGAACCTTGGATAATTACCTTGCAATTTAACAATGGTTGGATCTTGGATTTTTAAATTTTCCTCTTTGAAAAAGAAGAAAAGCCGAGAGCTTTGTTGCTTGAAATGAAGTCAAGATGTGTTTTTTTTTGTATTTGTGATTTGTTTTGCTTGGTTGCTAGGTTTTTGTTTTGTTTAATTACCCTTTTAACCATGTAAAATTGTGTGGTTAATAATCAACCACGCTTCCTTCCTTTTAGGTCATGCTTAGGTCATCAATCTTATGTCATCTTCCCATGCTTGTCCTCTTCTTATTGGTTTGATGACATCATCCTCACTAACCTCTTTGATTAGCTTCTAATTACTTGGCTAATGACCGCTGATCTGTTATACGGTTCGCTTAACTTTCATTCTCGTTTATCGTTTGAGGGATCATACCCGGGATCTCATTACTTGGGTTCCCTTAACCTTTCTCAATACATTATATTCCTTTTATGATCCTCTCTTATAATCCTTGAATTTAAATCCTTTTTATCCTGTTCCCTTATACTCAATTCTTTCGGTATCTGGTGGATTTTCGGGAAAAATCAAAGTGTTCGAATTTGGATTCTGACGATCTTTACATACACTTATATCCCATATAAAGTACTAATAATATCTCAGAATAACAATAGAAGAACCCCTACATAGTGTGGCATGGAAAGTTTTATTATTCAGCATAATCAGCAAAACACTATTCATAAGGGTTATTAAAAGTTCAAAAATTTTGGGGTTATTACAGTCTCCCCTCCTTAAAAGGATTCCATCCCGGAATCAGGAAAAATGAATAGGGATACTTTCTTAGCATTGCACTTTCTAACTCTCAAGTCAATCTTCCCACATTGTGGTTCTACCATCAAACTCTGACTAGTTTGATAGCCCTTCTCCCAAGCACTTGTCCCTTTTCAATCTATAACCCTTCCTGGTTGCTCCATATAAGTTACGTTTGGTTGCATGTCTATGCGCTCATATGCCCCTATTTGTCTGGCATCCGAATTACACTTCCTTAACATTGATACGTGGAACACGTTATGAGCTTGCTACATGTTCGGGGGTAGGGCTAGCTCATATGCTAACTTCCCAATACGTCTTAATATATCTAAGGGTCCAACAATTCGTGGGCTTAGCTTTCCTTTCTTTTCGAACCTCATCCATCCTTTCCAAGGAAATACCTATAACAGCACTAGGTCCCCTACTTCCTATTCTTTATCCTTTCGTGTCAAATCAACATACTTCTTATGTCCATCTTGGGCTACTACCAGCCGTCCTCTGATTAGATCTATTATATCCTTGGTCCTTTGGACCACTGCTAGTCCGAGCATCTTGCGCTCTGCAACATCATCCTAGCATAAGGGAGATCGACATTGTCTTCCCTCAAGGATCTCATAAGGCGATATCTCGATACCTGACATACGATCTATTATCGTGAGAAAACTCAATCCACGTTAAGTGATCATTCCAAATTCTTTCAAGTCTATTGCACAGAATTTCATCATAGCTTCTAGCACTATAGCTTTTGCTTCTCAATACCCATTCTCTTCCAGTTTGTAATCGTTACTATCTTCCGTACAGGATACTATTCTAGATATACCTTTACTCGCTAGAGTTTTATAACCTCTTAATAATCGCATCAACCTTAGTATCACGGACGCGTTAGAATCGGAATACCACCTTACTTGGTACCACTTCATCTCTAGCTGCCTCCATCTTCGAAAGCTTGGTCCTTCGTATAGAAGTAAAAGAATTTATTTAGAGATCACTATGATCATCACTTGTTCTATTGCATAGTTAGTACAGAAGGTGGCCAGCCTTTAGTACTTGACAAGCAATTAAACAACATGTGGTATCCTACTAGGCTTCTATCACACAGATAGATAGTCATTCGGCAATACCTCCCCTTCTGGAAGGGTTGTTCTTCTCAGCTTATATGAAATAAAAAGGAGAGAAAAGAACGAATTGAAGAGAATTGTATATATGTAAAAATATACTGCCACAAAATATCTGGCTTGGAATCTACCTCTAAACTATAGAGGTTTGTCATAGGAGAACAAAACATATATGTATATATATCAACATCAAGTATTATAGCATCGCATTTCACATGCCTAAATATTTATGCTATTCCGTCCATCATTCTATGGACCCATGCTCTTGCTCGAGCTCATAAACACTCACCATTGAAACTCCCTTGACAATGAAAATCGAATCTGGGATTTCATTCTAGACATCATCGTTACTAGAATTCTATGTCTGCACTGCAACCTTTCTCGTATAGTAATACGACTCTCTATTGATAAGAAGGAATAAGTATTCAATAGGTAGATAATCGACTTAATTAGTCTATCAATGATAACTTATACATCACTACCACCCGATTAGTGGTACTTAATCTCAACATTCATTCCAATACAACTCTCACGGTTGTAATTAATCGGCTCATTACCCGCAAAATCATTCCTGCACTACTAGGGTCCATCGTTGACCTACTGTAGTCATTCATTTTCCATGAAGTCTTAATAGCTAACCATACGGAGTCCATACATCTCGTATCGAATTCTTCTAAGGAGGTAACATGATCACCGTTCATGATTCATGAAGAACACTCCTGAACTTGACGTACATATGACATGAAGCAGATAAAATTGTAGAAGAGTTTCAATGAAGGCAACGATAGCAGGTTAATATCATTCTTAATCATATGTCTTTATTGGGAGACATGTATCTCAAAGGTTCATTTAGTCATTCCGTAACATGGTCCTGGCTTATCTCAAGATAGTACCTTCTAATATAGATAGCTCGCTCACGGAGATTACATGAATTAAATCTTTACTAAACTACTATTACGGTTGAGTATCGCACAATCATCAGAAGGAATGTCAATCTTTCAAACCATAATACAACCTTCACGGCTTTAACCATCGTCACTGTATTCCCTTGGCACGAGCACCTATAATTATCCTCTTACATTTAAAGTGTCGGCCACCTCTTTGGCCTTTCCTGATAGTAAAATTTCCTTACAGTCAATGTCTTTTAAATGATCTTCAACTAAATTTTCTACCTCATTTCCAATCACTGGTTGTGTGAAAATGTTCTTCCTTACGCTTTGGTAAAAAAATACATCACCATTTTTCCATAAGTTATTGCCTCGGTCTTTTAGAGGTTAACATTGTCACGACTGACTCTCGATCATACTTCAGATGTCTCTTATCATGGGTCCTACTTGTTTTCACCAATCCCGACCTTCATTGGGTCGATCTATACTTTCTTATGGTTCAACACGTGCCCACCTGGCATTATTATAATTACGTCACATTTCCTTTATCAAAATTTATATTTTTGAGAACTTTGAATATTACCTTTTTCCTTGTAAAACCTCTAAGGTTATCCTTGAATCGTTCCTCCTGTATTCCCTAGATACAGGGCATATCAAAATACCATTTACTAATACTAGAACCATTGTCTATATACTTCTGAAAAATTTCTCCACTGATCCTTAAAAGTTGTTGTTACCTTAATCCTTTCCAATTCATACTGTCAAAACTCATAATGTCTCTATTAAGGGTGAAATGCCAACCTTTATGAATTCCTCTATGGTTCATCTCAAGTTATCGAGGTTCCATCCTTAATTCCACCTTTAAAAAGGTACATGCATCCTCCCATGGATAGATCAAGTCATATATCCTTGATAGATTATATTATTCAATCATTCCCACCTCGATAGTATATACCTAATTTCATAATAGCATCCTTATTCAAATTGAGGTCAATCCATATGGCCTCCAAAAGATAACAATGGTTATCCGCTTTTCTTTCCTGATTTGGTAATGATAACATGGATGTTCTGGAAGATATTGGTCGTGTTCAACGTGAACTCCTGTTTACTAACTCCTCATTTACTTTAGTTGTTTATCTTAACAGTCATCTCAATGATGAGATATCTTTTATACCTGGCATCTCCCTTTCTGGGTATCAAGCCACCGGTCTTACATACACTTCACATTCTTGAAGGTCACTTCCCTCATCCCATTTCTTAATCCTGTCTCCTCATTCCATCCGTGTTCCCTTATTAATCCATCGATCTATCTCGTAGTTTCATCGAATAATCTCAACTTAAAAGGGGATAATATATATATATATCATTTATGCCTTCAACCATCAACTTTAACTCATGGTGAATCACCCTCATCCTGATGATCACATACTTTTCTATTTCTATTGCTACGAGTCTTTAGGGTTTCCTCATACCCAACTTCTTTATCATACCTCAAACTCTATTGCCTTTATATTCCTTTCCACTTCAGTTTCTTTTTATTTTCCTCTCTCATGCAATCATTTCACGAACCCACTAATCATTGACTTCAAACATCACGTTGTTCTGGGATTCTAGTCCTTTGAACAAATCTTGACAACTTTTAAAATCTTAGATTCATAATTTATCATACTCGTTCGCCTTCGTTTCGGCTCTAAAGCTTTTACACTATCTCCATAACCTTGGGAAGTACTTTCCCGAAACAATTGACTGAACTTTAATCAATTTATTAGAACCTCTGGCTCCGTGCCTTTCTTGGTCTTCACCAGCGGGTGGCCTTTCTCTTAGAAAGGTAAATGACAAAAATAGTCTTTTGCGCTTCTTCAATCATTTAGAATCTCAAATGATTCCTATATTTCCTTTAACCAGGCTCTTGCCTTGACTGGGTCAGCTTGTTCCTTGGAACTCTGAGAGCTTAGCGACTTAAAGGTCCGGAAAGATTTTCTCACCGCATTGTTTCCTAAGGGTGGTGGTTGGGGATAATAGTATAAGTTTTGTTTAGGCAGATCCATGGATTTCCCAATAGGAGTACCGTCCTGGTTCTCCCTGTCTTGCTCGACTTTTGTTTCCTCAGTATGAAATATTTCATCCTTCTCCCAAAATCAGGGTTATCTTATACGTTAAAATCCTTGTTTTTTATTTCATTATATTATGGGTTCTTTCTTTCTTGATGGCGACCTCCCTGACTATCACATTCAGGGTCTGCCCTAAATCTTATTCCTCGAACTATGACTTTCATCTAAGATCCCGTCCTTAAGCTCTTGAACGTTTGGAACCAAAATTCTGTAAGAACACCTCATTATTCCCTTATCATCTTTCTCGGTATTAATCTTTTCTCTATTTGTTGGCTCTCTGCCTTCATTCATCACTTTTTTTTGGCACAATATGATCTTTTCCAATAATTCGGGCTGCATTACAATCTCAAACCGATTTCCAGTACTGGCTCCGGTTACCTTCACTTCTATTTCCATTTTCTCGAAATCTCTTATCAACTCTTCCGAAGACATTATCATCTTGAGTCTCTCTTTTATACTAAGGGCATTAGTCACCATTTTGGCTATCCCTGAATGATAAAGAATCTCATAATCGTAATCCTTGATTAGCTCTAACCACCTCCTCTGGCGCATGTTGAGCTCTTTCTACGTGAAAATGCACTAGAGAACTTATGGCTTGTGTAAATCTCGCACTTCTCTCCATACAAGTAGTGCCTCCAATCTTTAGGGCAAAACTATTACCACGAGCCCAAGCTCATGGGTGGGGATATCGAATTTTATATTCCCTTAATTATCTTGACGCGTACGCGATTGCCTTGTTGTGCTGTATAAGAAGCACCCTAATTCCTTATGCGAAGCATCACTACACATCACAAAATTTCCTTTTCCATCTAGCAATGCCATCATAGGGGTCATCACCAATCTTTGCTTCAGTTCTTAAAAGCTGTTCTCGCATTTCTCTGTCCATTCGAACTTCTCAGTCTTACGAGTAAGCCGCATTAAAGGGGCTACTATCTTTACAAACTTGAACGAACCTCCGGTAGTGACCGGCCAATCCTACCTCTGGTAGTTTCCCTAACCATGGTCATCAATTCCTCAGTGGTCCTTTATTCATTCTTGTCAGGATCCTCCACGAGATCCTCCTTAGCAACAATCCCTTCTAGGACAACATCCTTAACCGCTACATCCTCAATATGAACATCATCTGGTCCTGCATTAGGATGCTCTATCGGATCCACAATCCGATCTTTTTTAGTAATAAAATATCATAGCGCTGTTGATCCTCAACCGCAGGGTTAGGAGTCCCACTAACATATACGATAACGAACTACGCTTCTATCACAATATTTATAAGGGTTCCCAAATTGTCAGTACTACGTTAGGTAGTCCGACTATGAACTTGGAAAGAGTTCTTATTATCTTAGTGAACTTATTATCTTAACGTCGCATCATCTCTGAGGTCTATAACGCTTAGCTCTGATACCATTTCCGTAACACCCCCAGATCCGGGGTCGGAGATCCGGGTCATCATGAGTTCCATTTCCCTTAATAATACTTAATCTTAACAATCAACCAACTGCTGCGTACTGTGACCCCACAATATACACACACACACCACAAGTTATAGTCCCAGAGATGAATACCAAAAATAACACAAGTCATTTTATTCCACAATTATAAACCGTTACACCTTAAAAGGGTTTCTGAATAAATTTACATTTCTTTGCCATTATTACAATTCATATAGATACATAAATCTGGTACATCAGAAGTTGAAAGTCTAGCCTATTGGTAATTTCTACCTCAGCTACAGCGGCATCAACGCTTCCAGAAAACTGCGAAACGTTTCCTAACCGCTTGCAAATTGGAAGCTTGGCCATGTTCATCTTTTCTATCTGTTGTTGTGTGATGAAAGAAGAAAGCAAGGGTGAGCAACAAGCCCACCGAAATAATATGTATAATAATTAACAATATATGAGCATTCTCATAGTACACATGAAAGACTTGTCAAGAAGAAATGAACCAAGCTGATATCTTAACGCGTCCAAGTCGCAAAATATTCAGTATATATATACATATATACTTTTCACAATCTTTGAAATCCTCTGACATGTATAATATACACAGAGTTCCAGTTTATAACTGTATAAAAATATCATTGCAAGGTGATCTCATATATCTAACCTTGTCTCAACGTTTTTCTGAAAATCTTTGACATGAACAAGATAATCATTTACTAGATATAAGTTTAAAAGATGAAGTTACAAGATACTCCAATATACTTATATCTTTTCCGAATACTACTTGAACTACCACCGTTCAATGTATAAATAGTTCATCCCATAGATTAAGCTACAAGACAAAACTTGTATAGAATCAATCTTTAAAATATCATCAAAATAAAATGAAGTTACGAGATACTTCATTTGATGTAAACATCATTTTGAAAACTCGACCCTGCCAACACTCAACAATCGCCCAACCGTAGCCTTTTTATCGAAGTGCTCTGGGTAGTGTTGCAGAAATATCCAATTGGATGATGAACTCATTACGGGAGTTTGCCGCGCCAGGAAGACCACTTACGATGATCAGTCGTAGTAGTGCAACCCCACCATTTTCTAAATTTAGAGGAGAACCTGTCGGATTTACTTGTTAACCGAACACTGGACTCCTAAGGAATGGACCGTCTTAGCGGAACTTCCGGGCCATTTGGGCCAATATAATACGGCTGGGCCGGCGCCACTCCTAGTTCAGATGAAATCCATGACCCTGAAACGTAAAGCTCGTTCTCCCTTTCCCCAAGTAGAAACTTCTTGATACGGCTCCACTAAGTAGTCGTATCTAGTTGGAAAGGAAAACTCACTGATATTTCCCAGGCGATGCCTGTTAATGGATTAACTTGTTCCCAGAATTTTACTTCCCGAGAGTTGGGTAAGTAATCAAAAACTCTTTTGTCAACGCAGTAACCTTGTTGCGAATATAAAACACACCACAGAGCCGGATCCCTCAGGTATTGAACGAGTATTTAAATCCCCTTCGAAAGGAAGATCTTAAATATAATAATGGGTTTTGGGATCCGCCCTAACTTTTAAAAATCATTTTGAACACTCGAAAACATTTTTAAGAATGTTTGGAGTGATGCTGTTTTAATAAAATAAATCAGTCCCAATATATTAGAAAATATCTGAATATTATTATTTAAATAATATTTCCATAAAGAATAATCTTTATAAAAATAATTGAAGTAGAAGTTTTAAAAATTATACTTGAAATGAATATTAAATAACCAAAGATATACTTATACGAAAATACTATCTTTATTTGAATAATCAAAAGTGAGTTTGATTATCGACACATTATTCTTTAATAAAATAAAGAATAATAATTAGTAAATAATCGGAGTCATAAGTCCTCGAATGAATATTCAAATAATAATATTCATTAAATAAAATAAACGGAGTCATATGTCCTCGAATGAATATTCAAAATAATATTCATTAATAAAATAGACGGAGTCATAAGTCCTCGAATGAATATTCAAAATAATATTCATTAATAAAATAGACGGAGTCATAAGTCCTCGAATGAATATTCAAAATAATATTCATTAATAAAATGAAGTTATCGAATAAACCTTATTTGATTCATAGTTTTGAAAACTATATATATATATATATAAATATATATATATATATAATATACTCGGGAACATCGACTCCCGGTTTTAGAAAATGTTCACCTTTGGGTCCCCTATACTAAGGGTATACGCAATTACTGCTTATCTCTAGCATAGGTATTATGCAACTAATAAGCATTTGAATCAACAGATATATATCAAGATTATGAAACAGACATGCATATATACCATATCACATGCTCCAATATATCGCAAGATTTGCTAATTAACCACCATGCATCTATCACAAGATAATGCATATACATATGTATACATCACAACAACAGTATAACGGGTAGAAAACTTGCCTGAGCGACTGGGGGTGGTAATAGTCTTGGGATGAGTCTGGTAACCTATAAACCACATATAAGTTGGAATTAAACCAAAGTCGCTTAAGAATCTATACTTTAACCAATTAGACTCTAACGCTCGCTTTGCGCTTAATGATTCTATTAAGTCGCTCGAGTACCCTCGGCTCCACCATTTTTAATAAATTAACCATTAAGAGTTTTAAGGCGATTCTTTCGCGAGTGCCTTACCAACTGCCTAATACACTTTACATAAATGTTTCATACTCCAATTAGTCATTTAAGGTCTTTAACCAATGTTTCAAAGTAAGGCGAGGGGTAATGGTTCGTTCGCGAAACGCCGTTACTTAAAACGGTCGTTTCTCCTAAACCGTACATCGGATTCAAACGAACCACATATCAAAACGAAGCTCATAACATGAACTATCTAATCATGGCAGTGGTCAAAACCTAACAGTGAGTTCTCGGGTCCTGATGTTAATAACAAAAACAGTCTAAAGTAAATCGGACATTACGACGGCTATGTTTACGCGATTACCAATTTTTATTCTACTCCAAATCAACCACAAACCAACCACAATTCAACCATACAACCAAACTCCATCCATACATCACTACAACAGCCCCAACACCTCAAGTTTTCTAATTTATATTAATCTCAATCATGAACTAAAACTATTCTTAAGTTCATTAACTAATAACCAAGATTTATAACTCCAAAAACATCACAAAACCAACTAATCTCTACATATTCAATCACCATGCTTCTCATGAACTATCCTACTCATAATAAGCTCTTAATATTCAATAACAATTCTAGGTTAAGAGATTATACCTTCCTTGGTGAGTGAGAGTAACTAAGGAGCTAGGAATCACCCTTGAAAGTCCTTACCAAAGCTTAATCTAACCAAAAACACAAGATCAAACAATTTAAATTTCTTGAAAACACTATTCACTCTCTTCTTAAATGATTTATTGAAAGAGATTGTGAAGGAATTTGGAGCTTAAACTCCTAGGATAGCCATAATTAATCATAAGGAGCCTTGGATAATTACCTTGCAATTTAACAATGGTTGGATCTTGGATTTTGAAATTTTCCTCTTTGAAAAAGAAGAAAAGCCGAGAGCTTTGTTGCTTGAAATGAAGTCAAGATGTGTTTTTTTTGTGTTTGTGATTTATTTTGCTTGGTTGCTATGTTTTTATTTTGTTTAATTACCCTTTTAACCATGTAAAATTGTGTGGTTAATAATCAACCACACTTCCTTCCTTTTTGGTCATGCTTAGGTCATCAATCTTATGTCATCTTCCCATGCTTGTCCTCTTCTTATTGGTTTGATGACATCATCCTCACTAACCTCTTTGATTAGCTTCTAATTACTTGGCTAATGACCGCTGATCTGTTACACGGTTCGTTTAACTTTCGTTCTCGTTAATCGTTTGAGGGATCATACCCGGGATCTCATTACTTGGGTTCCCTTAACCTTTCTCAATACATTATATTCCTTTTATGATCCTCTCTTATAATCCTTGAATTTAAATCCTTTTTATCATGTTCCCTTATACTCAATTCTTTCGGTATCTGGTGGATTTTCGGGAAAAATCAAAGTGTTCGAATTTGGATTCTGACGATCTTTACATATACTTATATCCCATATAAAGTACTAATAAGATCTTAGAATAACAATAGAAGAACCCCTACATAGTGTGGCATGGAAAGTTTTCTTATTCAGCATAATCAGCAAAACACTATTCATAAGGGTTATTAAAAGTTCAAAAATTTTGGGGTTATTACAGTCATACTATACACTTTTGATTTATCAGGCTTGCAGACTCTAATCTCCAATTCCAGTTTCTGAAATTCCTTATATATTTCTTCGGGTACTGATAACACATTTAACTTTTCCTTCCGACTCAACGCGTCCGCTATAACGTTCGCTTTACCGGGATGATAATTAATTATACAGTCGTAATCCTTGATCAATTCTAGCCATATCTTCTGTCTCATATTAAGCTCCTTCTATGTGAATATGTATTTCAAACTTTTGTGATCCGTGTAAATCTCACATTTTTCTCCATATAGTTAATGTCTCCAAATTTTCAAAGTGAAAACTATGACTGCTAGCTCCAAATCATGAGTAGGATATTTCTGTTCGTGTGGTTTCAGTTTCCTTGATGCATACGCAATCACCTTTTCGTGCTGCATCAGAACACATCCGAGTCCTTTATGAGAAGCATTGCTATAAATTACGAAATTTCCTTGATCGTCTGGAAGTGACAAAACAGGTTCCATGATTAATCGTTGCTTCAATTCCTGAAAACTTTCTTCGCATTTATTGTTCCATATAAACTTTTCATTCTTCCGTGTAAGCTTTGTCAATGGTATGGCAATCCTTGAGAAATTTTGAACGAATCGACGATAATATCCCGCTAATCCCAAGAAACTTCTTACCTCTGTTGGTGTTCTCGGTCTTTCCCAATTTGTAATTGCTTCAATCTTTGATGGGTCCACTTTAATCCCTTCATTATTGACTATATGTCCTAAGAACTGAACTTCCTGTAACCAAAACTCACACTTCGAGAATTTAGCATATAACTTCTTTTTCCTTAAAATCTCCATAGTTGTTCTCAAATGTGTTGCATGATCCTCTTTTGTCTTTGAATAAATCAAAATATCGTCTATAAATACAATAACAAACTTGTCCAAGTATTCCTTAAAAATTCTGTTCATCAGGTCCATAAACGCTTTCGGGGCATTGGTCAATCCAAAAGACATTACTAAAAACTCATAATGTCCATACCTCGTCCTGAAAGCTGTCTTTGGTATATCTTCTGGCTTAATCTTTAGTTGATGATATCCCGATCTTAAATCAATCTTGGAGAAGTACTTGGCTCCTTTCAATTGGTCAAACAAATCATTAATTCTGGGTAACGGATACTTGTTCTTGATTGTAAGCTTGTTGAGCTCCCGATAGTCGATGCACAGTCACATGCTCTAGTCTTTCTTCTTGACAAACAATACCGGTGCACCCCACGGGGATACACTTGGTCTGATTACTCCTTTCTCTAATAACTCTTGTAATTGCTTCTCTAGTTCCTTCATCTCAATGGGCGCCATTCTATACAGGACCTTGGATACTGGTTCTGTTCCAGGTGCTAAGTCGATTGCAAACTCAATTTCTCTATCTGGAGGAAGTCCTGGTAACTCATCGGGAAACACGTCTGGAAATTCATTAACTATTGGAATATCTTCAAGTTTCGCTGGCTCTGACTTCTATCAATCACATATGCAACGAAATGCTCGCATCCTTATCGTAGTAACTTCTTGTCTTGAATCATTGTTAAGAACTTCTTTGCTTACTTCTGGCCCTTGAACGTTACTATCCTTTCGTCTGGCGTCTTCACCATTACCTTCTTATTTCGACAATCTATCTGGGCATCGTGCTTAGATAACCAATCCATTCCTAAGATAACGTCAAATTCTCCTAACTTAAATGGTATCAAATCTACACAAAACTTACTACTAGAAATCTCAATCTCACAATTCCCACAAACTTGATTGACAGATATTCGTTCTTGATTTTCTAATTCCACAGTCATTATTTCATTTTAATACTCAACTGGACAATTTAACTTGCTAACAAAATCTTGTGAAATAAATGATCGAGTTGCTCCCGAATCTATCAACACTTTGGCACATAAAGAATTCACATTAAGCGTACCTGCCACGACATCAGTATCCTGGATAGAGTCCTTTACAGACATGTCAAAAACTCTAGCCCTTGAAGTCTCATTCACTGCTGGGGTAGATCCCATAATTCTCAATGCATTACTGACTAGGGCTGGTGTCTTGCAATCCCTGGCTATATATCCAGGCTTCCCACATTTAAAGCACATAAATCCAATAGCTGGAACCTTAACTGCTGGATTCCGGATAGGTTGATCCTTGTTTGTTGGCTCTCTCACTGGCTGATTTCGGTACTCCCTCGAATAATGCCCTTTCTGATTGCACTTAAAACAAACTACATTCAACTTATTACAAACTCCTCCATGTTTCTTCCCACATAGCTGACAATCTGGAAAAGTTAACCTCAACTGATTCAGCTGATTCACAATGACTGGACGGTTGCCCTGGCATCCGTCGCCTGCATTTTGCCTTCTGAAGTTAAAATGTCTCCCTGGCTGAAACTTGCCCTTCTTAAAATTTGGAAACTTCCCTGGTTGTGACTGACCTTCGTTCCCTTCGGACTTTCTCTTCTTACTTTCCTTTTCCTTATGTGACATCTCACTCTCTGTATCTGCAATCATGACTTTCTGTACCACTCCTGCATAAGTATCTAACTCAAAAATGGCTACCTTCCCTCTGATCCATGGCTTCAGACCTTGCTGGAATCTCTTAGCCTTCTTTCTATCAGTATCCACATATGACGACACATACCTTGACAACTCTTCAAACTTACTTTCATAATCTACCACCGACATATTTCCTTGCTTTAACTCTAGAAACTTCAGCTCCATCTAATCCTGAACAAACTAGGGAAAATATTTTTCTAAAAACAATTCCTTAAACCTTTCCCAAGTAATAACATATGTTCCTTCCAATGTCTTCACAGTCTCCCACCAATAGGTGGCCTCATTCTTCAAGTAATAACTCGCAAACTCAACCTTCTGATCTTCCTTCACCTTTACTAAGGCAAATGACTTCTCTATTTCCTTTAACCAAACATTTGCTTCAATCGGTTCTAAGGAACCCTTGAATTCTGGTGGGTTTACTGCCTGAAAAGTTTTGAAAGTTACCTGGGGATTGGTCTGTCTTTGTTGTTGTTGTGCCAGGTGAACTGTTTGTTGGGCCAAGATTTTGAGAATCTGGGCTATTGCTAGGTCTATGGGTCCTGGGTTTGCATTCTGGTTTGTATTATCTTGGTTGTTATTGTTGTTGTTGTTAGTTTCTTCATTCTGGGTGTTGGTGCGGGTATTTCTTCTGGGAGACATTTTTCTGGAAGGAATCACACAACTTATTTAGCTTTTAAATCAAATCCTTTGCATAAAAGAAAAGTTTTGTAAAACAGAAATATCTCTTTTTGAAAACAGTTGTAATAGTTGAACTAAGTAAATTGCATGCTTCTTTACAGAATATAAACAGTTAAGGGAACAAGGTACATGGTATCACAGGGGTATAACTAGTGCAATAAATAAATAAGGTAAAGTAAAACAGGTGCAGTAAAGTAAATGACAATGCTGGAAAGGAAAAGGTACTGATATATATAGATCAAAAGTTTTAGGTAGTACAAGCGTAAAGATGCTTTGGAAGCAAAAGCAAAAGGGTACAACAAACCTACTCACTAGTCAGCAGATCTAGTCTATAAATTCAACCCAAAAGTCTACTGATACATACTACACACTACTGTACATACTATACAACCATAACAACACTGATCAGCATCTCCATCTCTGGATCTCTGGCTCAACTCCAAGGAAACTCTGGTCCTCCCAGCCTCTCAAAGTCCTCCATCACTTCAGTAGCCCATCCCATAAGTGCATCAGGGTCTCGGCCAGGTAATGTAGCTCCATGTAGCCTAGCCTCAATAATCCTGCGTGTCACATGGATCTCCTCTCGAAGCTCCCTCACACCACGATCAACATCTATAGTCCTGATGATATGCTGTAGCTCTCGGATCTGGGCCAACAAGGAATCACGCTCCAACAAAAGAGCCTCATACCGGTAATAAGGAACTGGATGCAATGTAGACTGGAATGGGGCACTCGTAACTGAATGCCCAGTGGAATCTGAATCAGCTGGTGGGGGTCCTCTGATAGGTGGCCTCGTGCCTGGGGTGGAATAGCCTGCAATGGTACGGGCTGCAACACAGGTGGAGGTAGAATAGCCAACACTGGTGGAACAACAGGACGTGGATCTGAAGATGGTACTCCAACTGAAGGCTCTGTGTGATCTACTGATACGGGGATGAAAGAGTCGGCCATCGCTGCTATCTGAAATCATATCACAATATAAGAATCTCGAACCACGACGCGAATCATACTAATACCTATTATACCGTATCACTCAACCTCTCGACGTTCTATCTTTCTATTCCTTACTTCTAATCCTAACCCTCTACCCATTCCCGTCAACCTAGGCTTGTGTCTGTAACTTATAACCTGTAGCTCTGATACCAAACCTATGGCGCCCTCCAAACCCGGGTCAGAAGTTTGGGGTCCACACACACACACGCCCCTTATTTATAACCTGCTTATAACAATAATAAAATTAATAATAATATGCAGTGACCCTACTTACCAGCTACCACGGACCGTAATAGGTTAAAGTATGTACACAAGCCACACACACTTTATATTACAAACATCCAAATCCCAACTATTCAAACTTAGAACTGAGTATTAAGCATTATTACAAACTTTTACAAACTTAAATTATCTCAAAAGATGCCTACTAGCTTAACTCGATCAACCTGAACCCCTAGCTCTCGCGCTGGACTGGGGATCCTCGCCACCAACTGGTTCCTTCTTAACTGGAAAAGAACATAAACAACATCGCACAAATGAGCTAACTAGCTCAGCAAGTCTCAATGATAAGACTGAGAATAATGATCATCAAGTGAAAAGGTTATGATATCAAGTGAACAATGAATTATGATTTAGAATTGGATATTATATTTTCATTTTAAAAAAATCAAGGTTAGGCTACTGATCAGTTACGCACTAACCCCGAGCAAAGCACACATCACTGCTCTAACTACTGAATCCAAGGCACACATTGGCCTAACTTGACCATTAATATGGTCTGACCACGAATCTGGTCCACAATTTTATAAAAACAATCCAATTCTATAATAACAGAATAAACAATATAAAGCAATAAACAGAATCATAAACAACATTGAATGTTCGATAAGGAAATGGTTTCAATCTTTACAAGGGATCAGTATGGCAATTTCAAAGCTTGACTGTTAGGTAATGAAAGAATTGGATAACAAATGAATCAATATTTCAGGGTTACCACGAATAGGCCTTTCAAAGCATAAGGTACAATGGTTTAAGTATGTAAGTAATTTGATTCAGTGTTTGGTATTTAGTTTGTATGTATTTGTGGAGTAGTATCGTATATTTGTGGTTCATATTTGGGTGTACAACAATCAATGATTTAGCAAGAATAGGGTTTACGGCTCAAGATCAATAACTGGAATCAGGGTTTTGGGTTCAGTGCTTCAAAGCACTTGCAATATTAAACAGGACTATCAACCAACTACAATATATCTTGAGAAAGTTCAAAACACTTGCCTGGTACTAGCTTGCTATACTGCACTAACTTCCAATCACAACCGTCTACTCCTCGACTATCTGTTTCCATTTCCTACGCCTTGCCTCTTCTGCTCACATATCATAAGCATCTATCAATATTCAACTCATACGATTTTATTCGATATACACTTCTATCTACCCTTCATTTTACCCAAATCCGATTAACGGATTGAAAGTTACGCTAATAACAAGTAAACATCGAACATATAGACCGACAGTCAACCACCAAGTCACATATAGCACATAACACGTCAAACAGTCAATGATATATCATTTATAAAGAAGCCTCGTATTATAAACAGGCTTTCGGGTATTTAAAATGATTTTTAAAATATTTTTTTGGAATTAAAACGGGTCGTTGGATCAATTTTAAAATAGTAAAAAGGGTTCGGTTGGCCAAATATGGCTTCAAAACAATTTTATAATAATTATCGAGCCTTGAAAACAATTTAAAATAATATTTTAAAGCTCGAAACTATTTTTCGGAATTTTTAAGTCATTTTTAAATAATTAAATCTAATTAAATAATTAATTAAAATCAATTAATAATTAATTAAATCAATTAATCAATTAATTTTCGAATTAATTGACCAATTAATAAATTAAATATTAACTGAAATTAATTAACTAATTAAGTCAGATTTATTTTTGAATTAAAAATAATTTTTGGAATTAAAATAATAATTTTTGGAATTTTTAGAAATTAAAAATGGATTTTTATAATTAAAATAAATAGAAAATATGATTTTTGAAAATATTTAAAACAGGAATCCTATTCTTGCAAACTCTGGAAAGTTCAGGGACTGAACTTCACCATCTTCAAAAGTACAGGGACTAAACTGCAATTTTTACAGGGGGTCGCCGAAAAACTTCGGGGATGGCCGGAGAACAGGTTCTCGGCATCCTCACCCCACCACAAGCTCCAGATATGATCTACAGACAACCAGGAATCTATTCATGCAATCAAAACACATTAATAACCCCTGAGCTGGCCGGAAAATGGCCGGGAAGTTCGCCGGTTTCCGGCGAGCTTGACGTAAACTTAAAAACACAACTCCCTTCGATTCATTAATCCTCTATTAATGAGCTATACACCAATCGATTGCAAATTTCATAAGGAACACAACCCACTATAATACAACAGCTAATAACCCCTAAATCAAAAAGGCCCAAATTTCAATTAAGAACATTCATACGGGTTATAAACCCTAATTTCAAAATTCGAAAATCAAACTCAATTTTGAACATGTTATTGAACTCTAAATCAGTCATATAATATATCAAAATCATCAGGAGAACAAGCTCTACAACATGCAATCATCAAATCATTCAAACAATCATCCGAACAAAAATTCATATTTTTACTCAAAATAATTCGAAAATAAATAAATTTACAGAAAATAAACCTTTGATTCTGCAAGTGTATGGATCGCATATTCTGATAGTACTCTTCAAGGCCTTTGATTTGGTTACTCGAGCGTTGAAAACAAAGATCACTAACACCTTTGAATTGTTGTTTGATTCTCAGAAAGGTTTATGAATATATGAATTTTCTCTGGAAAATTATATAATTACTGTCTGCAAATGATTTTTGATACGGAATAAAATACGGTAAAGGCTATTTATAATTACAGAAAATTAGTATCCCGTTGGATCATTCCGGATATAAAATGGTATGTTTATTTATAAAAACTGATCCAAACGATACCGGTTTTCGGGATAATTATCCAAACCAATACAATTTGTACTACGGTCTTGGTCTCAGCGCCTGGTTACACGTATTACGAGGTGATAATTGTTATAGTTTAATAAAAAGATCCCGTTTATCGAAAATACGAGTTTTATTGATTTACCGAAACGAATAATGTATCGAAAATGTTGCGTCGGGACCCGCACAGGACAAACCGTATGCCGGATCGAAAAAGTCGAAACATGGAAAATGCTCGGAATATTACAATTAGGTTAGGAAGGAGTTCTCGGAAGAGTTTCGGGTTATAAAAATATAAAAACGGATGACGTCGGTTGGTTCCCGTTTGTATAAAATAGTTTTTAAATACTCGGAATTTTTTTTTATAAAATCCATATATTTCCTATAAAATCATAAATCAACATAAAAATAATTAAGAAGATATGAAAATTATCTATATTTTTTTTTTTGGACATATAAAAATTAAAATACTCAATTAATATTATTTTTAAACATCCAAACACATTTAACACTTAACAAATAATTCACAGAATAAACACTGAACATTCATAATAATTATTTATTAGTAAAAATAATTACACGATATATCCTGGATATTACATTATGTGCTTAATTCCTCTAGTTCTACTAAATCTACCTCTGATAAGAGAAATTCTGACAAGGTAAAAACTGTCAGAAGTGAGCCTGAATCACAAAGAATTAAGTAGTCCAAAAAGAGGGCCCAACAAGTATGGTATTTTATGACTCTCACTGTGAAGTTGTTCACAACAAGTCAAAGAAGATTGTCTTAATGGGATACATACATGGCAACATGTATGAAGCAAGACTGCATGAAAGCCTTGAGCAAGATGCTACTTGCCTTATCTCAAAGGCATCAGTAGATGAGAGCTGGAATTGGCACAAGAAGCTCTCACATCTCAACTTCAATTCAATCAATGAACTTTCCAAGAAGGAGCTAGTAAGAGTATTACCAAATATGCTATACTCATCTGATGGTCTTTGTGATGCTTGTCAAAATTCCAAGCAAAGAAGAGTATCTTTCAAAAGTAAAACATAATTTTCTATCACTGAGCCATATCATATGTTACACTTGGATCTCTTTGGACCAGTAAACATAATGTATATCAACAAGAAAAGGTACACACTTGTAATTGTTGATGATTTCACTAGATACACTTGGGTTTATTTTCTACACAGGAATGATGAAACTCCAGAAATTCTTCTAGATCATATAAGACAAATTGAGAATGGATCTAACTTCAAAGTGAAAATACTGAGAAGTGATAATGGTACTGAGTTCAAAAACTCAAAAATGGAGGAAGTTTACAAGTACAAAGGCATACAACAACAATTCTCAGCTCCTGGCACACCCCAACAAAATGGTGTTGTTGAGAGAAAGAACAGAACCCTGATTGAAGCTAGCAGGACTCTGCTAGAAGAAGCCAAACTACCCACCTACTTCTGGGCTGAAGCAGTAAACACAACCTGTTATACTCAGAATATCATACTAATAAACAAGCATGGTGTCACTCCCTATCAGATGCTGAAAGAAAAGAAGCCCAGTCTCAAACATCTTCATGTATTTGGATGCAAGTGCTTTGTTCTGAGAACTCATACTAATTGTAACGCCCTCCAAACCCGGGGTATAAGTCCGGGGGTTACTAGCTAATCACCAAACCTGTATAATCTGATTTAACAAATAATAAAGAAATAAATCTAAACCCCTTTAACACTAACCATGATCTTTTTAGGTTGAAGTATGAAAACAAGAACCACTAACTACTTTATTACAAACCAAATTCAAAATCTTACAAACTCTCTTTATTACAAACCATTATCTAACCAGTTTTAAACTAATTTCATCTTTTTATTAAAATACACACACTAACTATCTATATTCCACCTGTTCGGGCAACTCAAAGCTTTCTTCCTGTATTGGGATCAACACCTTGGGTATGAGAGGATCCCGAGGCTTGACTCGCTTCTTTACCACTCGAGTCCTGATGGGTTTCATATTCCTTCTTAACTGAAAATAATAAGGTGAATAACAACAATAAGGGGTGAGCCAAAAATTGCTCAACAAGTCCACAAAATATAAACAGTGTTTAAGCAGTTTAAGTGAATCGGTAACCTCGGTATATCTGCAAAGATATAACCCCGTGAGAATAGAAAGAAGGTCGTTGCTGGCGAGTACAAACGAACTAAACTGGACACATGTTCGCATCTATACCCTCCTGATCAGCCAGGATATAGTGCAGATCTATATCCCACTATATAGATCCAGTTGGGCACCTAGGCACTACAGCCCATCTCAAGGATCCGGTTATGTCCCGGTCCTTAGGATTAAGTAAACTTAATCCCCAAAAGTATCATTATCCAGTCCATGAAGTAGCAACCGGAACAATCGGTATGCTTTGATATATTCTAATCACCAGAATATATCAATATTTGTGAATAACAATTGGAATATGAATAATGAATTCAAAGGAATGGAGAAATCAAGAATCGAAATGAAATATGAACAAGAGGATCAAAAGAGTGCAAGCGTGATAAGAATCTGAAGAAATATCATTATTCTGAAAGTAGAATAGGGGAAAAACTTGCCTTCTGCGCGACTCACTGCAAATATGTCACCTTCGTCTATCACCGACTCAACCTGCCTTGCTAGCTTAGCTTTTGTTAGAGAAATAGACTGGTTTAGTCATTTCGTACTTCAATTGCGTCTTGAACCGACTTCACATCGTTCATATTATCTACCCATGCGCTTATGACCGACTTGTATATTATATATTAACAAGTAAGACTCACTTAACAACATAATACACATAATCACATAATCATTTTTATAGTTAAAATAATTTTTAGAATCAAAATTGACTTGCTGATCGGTCAACTAATCATTATCTGACTCGTTTCCTATTTTTCGGATTTTTTCGGACTCGTCTCGGCACGCAATTCGACTGATAATCAAATAAATAACAAATTCAACTAATTTCTAGAAGAAATTAAGTTTTAATATTATTTTTAATGAAAAGAATTCATTTTTTTGAGTCAAAGGGCTTTCGTTTCGCTCGAATCGGACTAACGGTCAATTTAATATCAATTAAACACGGATAATTCAATTTATTATTCAATATAATTAATTATTACTAATTTTTTTAAACCCTCAAATAATTTTTAAATAATTGTTTAAGAAAAATCAGAATTAAAATGATTTTTCTATAATTCTTGGAGTTAAAATGAATTTATTATTATTTATTGAAAATTATTTGATTAATTATCAAAATAATTAATCATTTTTAAATAATTAATAAATAATAAACATTTGAGAAAATAACTAAATCTGATTTTTAGAAAATATTTCAGAATTATTTATAATATAAATAAATTAAATAAATAATTAATTAATCAATTTATAATATAAATAAAACAGATTTTTATAATTAAAATAAAATAAAAATAAAATTAATTCTCAGAAACATCTGTCATAAAATTACTTCTGACAAAAACGGATCAAAACCGGGTTGGAAACCGGGTTCTGAAATATACAAACGGGTTGCCAAGAACAACCCGACCCACCGGAAAATTCCCAGATTCCGGTGGCCTTTCGTAGCTCCAGCGACCTCGATTCAGGATAAAATCAGTACTGTTTGTACTGATTTTTACAGGGTTTCAATTCAAAACAACTGCAGCAACTCATCTCCGGTCAAAACATACCAAAATCATCACGGAATCCTCAACTCCGATCAAAACTGACATGAACTCCGGCCAAAATATGAAATCACAGAATCGTATATAAAATCAAACGTTCTATAGTGCAAACTGAAGCCAAGAACACATACAATCAAAGCCCCAACATATCAAGAACCAAATATTTTTAACAAATACGGAGTTGTGATTTGAAAATCGAA
Organism: Apium graveolens; assembly: GCF_009905375.1. Lineage (NCBI taxonomy): Eukaryota > Viridiplantae > Streptophyta > Magnoliopsida > Apiales > Apiaceae > Apium > Apium graveolens. The sequence goes on from NC_133656.1 coordinate 208,308,922, forward strand.
CATAAACCCTAATAATCGAACTTTTTTATTCAGGTATCGTTTGTTCAATTAAACACCATAAATCGATTGAAAATAACATCAGGAAGCTATTTCAATCATCAAAACATCATAATAACCCTAGAATCAAAAATTCCTAATTCAAGTATAAACCCTAGAAATCGAAAATCAAAAACTACGAATCAAAACATGAAATTGATGCTAGAACAGAAAGAAAAGATCGAAACCTTCGATTTGGGTACTTGAATCACTTGTTTTGGTGTTGTAATCTGCTCAAAATCACGGCTTGAATTCTCGACCCGAACCGGTTCTTCCCAACCCGATTTCAGAGAATTTTGTGATTTTTTTTCAAAATTTTAACTAATTAATTAATAATAATTTGGCTATTTATAGTAGTAAAATTAATACTCCTACTTAAAATTAAGGCCCTAATTCTACATCTTTTAAAATTAATAGGCCCCTAATTTTATAATTTTTGAGTATTAAAATTTAATTTATAAATATTTTATATATGCAATATATATGTCAAAATTTCCCAAAAATTGTGAATAATGCAAAAATACAAAGAAATGGTATAAATAAAAGTCCTATAATTTTATAAAAATAAAAATGTGATTTTGTGGGGTTTTTAACACCCAATGGGGCCCGAAAAAGTCATTTTTCGCAAACAAGAAAATTTATAAAATGCTTAGATGTTCATAATATTGCGATGGTAAAAGCTGTTTGATGAAAAATAAGGCCCATTGTTTTATTTGAAATACCTGCTTTAAAATCATGATTCGGGTCGTAAAACGTTTGAAATGCAAGCTATAAATGAAAAATAAAATATCTGGAAAATATCTTAAAAATAACTGGACGACACGGAATGCACGTAACACATAGCAATTAGGGTTTGACAGTTAATTACACATAAATGGCTCATTAACACACATAATTATTATAAATATGATATAATACATACGTAAATTTCCCAGACGTTACATCTTTCCCCCATTAATAGGATTCTGTCCTTAGAATCTCACTTTGAAAACAAATAAGGATATTTCTCTAACATTTCACTCTCAAGTTCCCGGGTTGATTCTTCAACCATAGGGTTTCTCCACAATACTCGCACTAGAGACACATATTTATTTCTCAACACTTTCTCTCGTCGATCTAAAATTCTTATCGGCTGTTCTAGAAAAGACAAATCAGGTTGGATATCTACCGGTTCATACTCTATTACATGCCTAGAATCAGGATTATATCGCTTAAGCATCGACACGTGAAACACATTGTGAATATGTTATATATGAGGTGGTAAAGCTAATTCGTACGTAACTTGTCCCACTTTCTTCAAAATTTCAAACGGTCCAACGTATCGTGATTTCAATTTACCCTTTTTGCTAAATCTGGTCAATCCTTTCCATGGCGATATTTTGAGTAACACGTGTTCTCCTTCTCGGTAGTCCATATCCTTCCTGGCTTGATCTGCATATTTGTGTTGCCTATTTTGTGCTGCATCCAATCACTTTCGAATAAGCTCTATCTTTTCTTTAGTCTGTTGGACTAATTCTGGACCCAAAACCTTGCGTTCTCCAACTTCATCCCAATATACAGGTGATCTGCATTTTCTTCCATATAACGTTTCGTACGGTGGCATTCCAATGCTTGCGTGATAGCTGTTGTTGTAAGAAATTCAATCAAAGGTAGATGCTCATCCCAACTGCCTTTGAAGTCAATCGCACAAACTCGTAGTATGTATTCAATTGTTTGGATAGTCCTTTCACTTTGCCCATCGGTTTGCGGATGATAAGCGGTACTCATGTTTAATTTAGTTCCAAGACATTCTTGAAATTATCTCCAAAATCTTGAATTGAAACGGGGATCTCGATCAGACACGATAGATATTGGAACTCCATGTCGCATCACAATTTCCTTGAGATACAAGTGCACTAGCTTGTCGAGAGAAAATCTTTCATTAATTGGTAGAAAATGTGCCGACTTTGTTAGTCTGTCAATGATTACCCATATCGCATCATGATTTGCTTTAGTCCTTGGAAGTCCTACCACAAAATCCATCGCTAGATGTTCCCATTTCCATTCTGGAATATCTAATGGTTGCATTAATCCACTCGGACGTTGATATTCCGCTTTAACTCGCTGGCATGTGTAGCATTTACTTACCCATTCCGCTATCTCCTTCTTCATATTCGGCCACCAAAAGTTTTCCTTCAGATCGCGGTACATTTTTCTACTTCCTGGATGAATGGAATACTCTGAACTGTGCACATCTCGCAATATTTCTTCTTTCAGTTCTTCCACGTTAGGGATCCAGATTCTTGATGCAAAACATAGAATTCCTTCGTTATCCTTCTGGGTTGTAATTTCTTCTCTCGTTAAGTCGTCATCTTGACTCATCACTTCTTTTTGACAGCGGCGAATCTTCTCTAGTAATTCCGGTTGAAAAGTCATAGCGTAGATAACATCAGTAGATTCATTGGGAACACAAATTTTGATTTCCAACTTGTCAAATTCCTTGGCTAATTCTTCACATGAATTTAATAGATTCAATCTTTCTTTCCTACTCAGAAAATCTGCCACAACATTTGTTTTCCCTGGATGATAATTGATCGTAACATCGTAATCTTTAATCAATTCCAGCCATCGGCGTTGTCTCATGTTCAATTCCTTCTGTGTAAAGATGTACTTCAGACTTTTATGATCCGTGTAAATTTCACATTTCTCACCGTAGAGATAGTGTCTCTAAAGTTTCAATGCAAATACGATCGCTTCTAATTCCAAGTCATGCGTAGGACTGTCTCGAAGCATATGTAATGACGATACCGTGTTGCATCAGTACACATCCTAATCCACGGTATGAAGCATCACTGTAAATGACAAAATTTCCATGCTCATCTGGCAATACGAGTACCGGTGCGGTTACTAATCGATTCTTCAGCTCTTGGAAACTTTCTTCACATTTGTCATCCTATAAGAACTTTTCACTTTTTCGAGTTAACTTAGTTAGTGGCGTTGCTATTTTTGCAAAATCTTTGACAAATCTTCTATAGTATCCTGCCAATCCCAAGAAACTTCAAACATCTGTCGGTGTCTTCGTCCTTTCCCAATTTAACACAGCTTCAATCTTCGCTGGATCGACTTGAATGCCTTCTCTACTGATGATGTGCCCCAGAAATTATACTTCCTTCACCCAGAATTCACATTTCGAGAATTTCGCGTACAGTTGCTCTTTCCTCAGAATTTCCAAAGCCATCCTTAAGTGCTCAGTATGCTCTTCTTCCGTTTTTGAGTAAATCAAGATGTCATCAATAAATATAATCACGAATTTATCCAAATACCTCTTGAATACCCTGTTCATCAGATCCATGAATGTTGCTGGCGCGTTGGTCAAACCGAATGTCATTACAAGAAACTCATAATGTCCATATCTTGTACGGAATGCAGTCTTGGAAATATCTTCAACTTTAATTTTTAATTGATGATAACCCGATCGCAAATCTATCTTCGAAAACCATGCGGCTCATTTTAGTTGGTCGAATAAATTGTCGATTCTCGGTAAAGGATATTTATTCTTGATAGTGAGCTTATTCAATTCCCGATAGTTGATGCATAATCGCATACTGCCAACTTTCTTCTTCACGAACAATACCGGTGCACTCCATGGGGATACACTGGGTCTTATGATACCTCGATCTTGAAGATCTTGCAATTGCGTTGACAATTCTTTAATCTCAACTGGTGTCATTCGATACGGAGCCTTCGAAACTGGTTCTGTACCTGGCGCTGGATCAATCGTAAATTCAATTTCTCGATCCGGCGGTAACCCTGGAAGCTCGTCTGGAAAGACGTCAGGGAACTCACATACAACTGGAATATATTCTATTTTGGGACTTTCCTTCTCAGTATCTAACATGTAGGCTATATACATTTCACATCCCTGTCGAAGCAATCGTTTGGTCTGCATTACTGTCAGAAATTTCTTTCGCTATTTTTCGCCTTTGAATATTACTTTAGCATTTTCCGCAGTTCGTAATTTGACTTTCTTGTTCGCACAATCGATCTGAGCATTATGATAAGCTAATCAATCCATTCCTAAAATGACGTCAAACTCTCCTAACTTAAAAGGAATCAAGTCTACGGAGAAATGATGTCCGGCCATTTCGATATCGCACGCAGGACATACTCGATCTACTGGAACTTGGTCGTCATTCGCTAATTTTATAATTAACGTCTCGCCCAACCATTCAATTTCTTAATATAACTTATCAAGGAATTCTTCAGAAATAAATGAACGAGTAGCTCCAGAATCAATTAATACTTTTGAACCTACGGAATTCACCAAAAGCGTACCTGCAATTACACTAGGACTCTGCACTGCTTCTTTCATTGTCATGTTGAAAGTTCTTGCCCTGGGTTGATTAGGCAGCAGTGGAGGAGGTAATGCCAATACTTTCGGAATACTAGCTGTCATTGCTGGTCCTTTACAATTCCTAGCGATATGCCCTTTTTTTCCACACTGGAAGCAAGTAATTTCTGCTGTTTTTCCCGTTGGACATTCGTTGGAATAGTGTCCATTCTGTTTGCATTTAAAACATGTCACATCCGCTTTGATACATATGTCGGTGTGTTTTCGTCCACAAGTTCTGCAATACGGCACTGGGACTCTGACAATTCCCTGTTGGCTGGGGGCTTGGAAATGATTACTTGTTTTCTGGATACCTTGTCCTATCCTTTTAAAAATTCAAATTTGTCCGGGCTTGAAATCTCGACTTCCTGCTGGAGCGATCTTGGAAACTTCCCTGTCCTCTATCCTTTTGAGATCTTTCGCTTTCCCCTTCGATAATCAAGGCTTTCTGGACCACGGCGGTATACGTTGTTAACTCAAAAACTGCAACTTATCCACGGATCCACGGTCGTAATCCTTCTTGAAACCTTTGGACTCGTTTTTCTTCAGTATCAACTTGTTCTGGAACGAACCTAGCCAATTCAGTAAATTTAGCTTCATACTCTGTCATGGACATACTTCCCTGCTTTAATTTCTAAAACTTAATCTGCTTTTGATTTCTCACATAGCGAGGAAAATGTTTCTCTAAGAACAGCTCTTTAAACCTATCTCATGCAATAACATCTTCACCTTCTAAAGCCTTCTCAGATTCCCACCAATAATTCGCTTCTCCTTTCAACAAATAACTAGCAAAGTCAGTCTTCTGGTCTTCACCTATCTTTAGTAGCGCAAATGCTTTCTCTATTTCTTTCAACCAATTGGTAGGCTTAATAGGGTCTGCTGTCCCATCAAATTCTGGAGGTTGAACCGACTGAAACTGTTTGAAAGTAACAATAGGTATAGATGGTGGTATGTGGGGCTCAGGACGAGGTGGCTGTTGTAACATTTGCTATTGAATCTGCTGCTGCTGTTGCTGCATCTGTTGCTGCATCATTTCCATCTGTTGTTGCATCAGATGGAATATTTGGTTCATGGTATCATTGGTCTGTTCTTCGGAATTGCTGTTGGAAGTCTCATTCCTAGTCTTTCTCCCGGGTGCCATTTTTTGATAATAAAACAAATGATGTCTTTTTAACAGTTTATTAAATAATTGACAGTAGATGAGAAAAAAAATTATCCTGTTATTAACAAAATTTAGATAATGATTTGAAGAAAGAAAATAGTTTGCTTGATATAAAAACAGGAGGTATAAACAGTTTATGTTAATATAAAAACAGAAAATGTAAACAGTTAAATGAAATGTTTATTTTTGACAGAATTTAGAGTACGAAAAGCTGTAAAACAATAAAGTAAAGGTAAATGCTGTAAAACTATAAAGACTGAAATTTAAATAAAAGAAATTTGAAAAGTTCATTTTATATATGACACCAGCCTCAGGTGTAAGTGCTTGGTACAAAAAGTCTCGCTCTGCTGGTCATGGCTGCGGCTACAAATCAAAACTAACTACTACAAGTCAAACTAATGCTACACATATACACACTACTCACTATGTCATACTAGGCTGCATCTATATACATCTGTCCTCTGAAGTCAACATCTCAAAACCCCGGCGGAATACGCCTCAGCTCGTCTCGAAGTATCTGAACCAATGTATGTGCTAAACGGAAAATCCTATAAAACTCTGCAATATAAGGCGGCCCCTCATGTGTCAAAGCATCCAACTCCCATGTAGCACTCATCAAAGCAGAATGTAACCTCTACCTCATCATATAATCTGGTTGTAAGGCGGCTAACGGTCATCGGTCTCTCTGATCAAATAAATGCATAATCTCTCTACACTGAGCTCTCCAGTACTCAACGTCATCTCTCATAACACTATACTCATGGTACGGTACCATATAAGGTTGTGCAACCTGACCCACTGACTCCTGCGACGGAACCCTCGGCATCCCTGCACCCTGTTATGGTAACCCCAACTGTAAATCCACATCATGCTCACTGATTCCCTCAACTGAGATCATCTGAAATATGTCTGGCTCTGGGGCATGTACTGGTATATGAGGTAATACTAGTGGTGGTGGAATCTTTGGCTCAATCCCTGGTATATATTGATGCTCTACTGGAAGTGGAAGTGGGATCATCGGCTCAAAAAACTTCAATGGATCAAACATCTCTATAGGGTCATGGACTATCCCCTGCACTGGGGGTGCTGGCTCCTGTAGCAATGGTGGTGGAGATGGAAGAGGAGGAAACATGAACTCAAATACTGATGGCACAACTGGTGCGACTGGCCCGGTAACTGTCCTCTCAGAAGAAGCCAAGTAACCTGACGACGCCATCTGATAATATACCAAAGCAAGAAAAAAGGTCACTAAATCATTCCTATAACTAACACCTTCCTATCCTAATCTTATATAAATCCTAACACTAATCTTCCTAGTTAACTATTCCTATCCTATGTGATCTCCCTATCTTATCTTAACCCTAATGTTCTTGTTTTCAGGGACCGAACCTACAGCTCTGATACCAAACCTATAACGCCCTCCAGACCCGGGGTATAAGTCTAGGGGTTACTAGCTAATCACCAAACCTGTATAATCCGATTTAACAAATAATAAAGAAATGAATCTAAACCCTTTTAACACTAACCATGATCTTTTTAGGTTGAAGTATGAAAACAAGAACTACTAACTACTTTATTACAAACGAAATTCAAAATCTTACAAACTCTCTTTATTACAAACCATTGTCTAACCAGTTTTAAACTAATTTCATTTTTTATTCATATACACACACTAACTATCTACATTCCACCTGTTCGGGCAACTCAAAGCTTTCTTCCTGGATTGGGATCAACACCTTGGGTATGAGAGGATCCCGAGGCTTGACCCGCTTCTTTACCACTCGAGTCCTGATGGGTTTCATATTCCTTCTTAACTGAAAACACTAAGGTGAATAACAACGACAAGAGGTGAGCCAAAAATTGCTCAACAAGTCCACAAAATATAAACAGTGTTTAGGTAGTTTAAGTGAATCGGTAACCTGGGTATATCTGCAAAGATATAACCCCGCAAGAATAGAAAGAAGGCCATTGTTGGCGAGTACAAACGAACTAAAATGGACACAAGTTCGCATCTATACCCTGCTGATCAGCCAGGATACAGTGCAAATCTATATCCCACTATATAGATCCAGTCGGGCACCCAGGCACTACAGCCCATCTCAAGGATCCGGTTATGTCCCGGTCCTTGGGATTAAGTAAACTTAATCCCCAAAAGTATCACTATTCAGTCCATGAAGTAGCAACCGGAACAATCGGTATGCTTTGATATATTCTAATCACCAGAATACATCAATATTTGTGAGTAACAATTGGAATTTGAATAATGAATTCAAAGGAATGGAGAAATCAAGAATCGATATGAAATATGAACAAGAGAATCAAAAGAGTGCAAGCGTGATAAGAATCTGAAGAAATATCACTATTCTGAAATTAGAATAGGGAAAAACTTGATATGTCACCTTCGTCTATCACCGACTCAACCTGCCTTTCTGGCTTAGCTTCTGTTAGAGAAATAGACCGGTTTAGTCATTTTGTACTTCAATTGCGTCTTGAATCAACTTCACATCGTTCCTATTATCTACCCATGCGCTTAAGACCGACTTGTATATTATATATTAACAAGTAATACTCGCTTAACCATATAATACACATAAGCACATAAGCACATAATCATTTTTATAGTAAAAATAATTTTTAGAATCAAAATCGACTTGCTGATCGGTCAACTGATCATTATCTGACTCGTTTCCTATTTTTCAGAATTTTTCGGACTCGTCTCGGCACGCAATTCCATTGATAATCAAATAAATAACAAAGTCAACTAATTTCTAGAAGAAATTAAGTTTTAATATTATTTTTAATAAAAAGAATTTATTTTTCTGAGTCAAAGGGCTTTCGTTTCGCTCGAATCGGACTAACGGTCTATTTAATATCAATTAAACATGGATAATTCAATTTATTATTCAATATAAATAATTATTACTAATTTTTGAAAATCCTATTTTTGAATAATTGTTTAAGAAAAATCAGAATTAAAATAATTTTTCTATAATTTTTGTAATTAAAATAAATTTATTATGATTTATTGAAAATTATTTGATTAATTATCAAAATAATTAATCATTTTTAAATAATTAATAAATAAATACTAAATAATAAATAAATAATAAACATTTGATAAAATAACTAAATCTGATTTTTAGAAAATATTTCAGAATTATTTATAATATAAATCAATTAATTAAATAATTAATTAATCAATTTATAAAATAAATAAAACTGGTTTTTATAATTAAAATAAAACAAAATTAAAATTAATTCTCAGAAACATCTGTCAGAAAATTACTTCTGACAGAAACAGATCAAAACCGGGTTGGAAATCGGGTTCTGAAAAACACAAACGGGTTGCTAAGAACAGCCCGACCCACCAGAAAATTTCCAGATTCCGGTGGCCGGTCGTAGCTCCGGCGACCTCGATTCACGCCAAAATCAGTACCGTTTGTACTAATTTTTACAGGGTTTCAATTCAAAACAACTACATCAACTCATCTCCGGTTAAAACATACCAAAATAATCACGGAATCCTCAACTCCGATCAAAACCGACATGAACTCCGGCCAAAATACGAAATCACAGAATCGTACATAAAATCAGACGTTCTGTAGTGCAAACTGAAGCAAAGAACACATACAATCAAAGCCCCAACATATCAAGAACCAAATATTCATAAAAATTACGGAGTTGTGATTTGAAAATCGAACATAAACCCTAATAATCGAACTTTGCTATTCAGGTATCGTTTGTTCAATTAAACACCATGAATCGATTGCAAATAACATCAGGAAGCTATATCAATCATCAAAACATCATAATAACCCTAGAATCAAAAAGTCATAATTCAAGTATAAACCCTAGAAATCGAAAATCAAAAACTACGAATCAAAACATGAAATTGATGCTAGAAACAGAAAGAACAGATCGAAACCTTCGATTTGGGTACTTGAATCACTTGATTTGGTGTTGTAATCTGCTCAAAATCACGGCTTGAATTCTTGACCCGAACTGGTTCTTCCCGACCTGATTTCAGAGATTTTTGTGATTTTTTTTCAGAATTTTAATTAATTAATTAATAATAATTAGGCTATTTATAGTAGTAAAATTAATACTCCTAATTAAAATTAAGGCCCTAATTCTACATCTTTTAAAATTAATAGGCCCCTAATTTTATAATTTTTGAGTATTAAAATTTAATTTATAAATATTTTATATATGCAATATATATGTCAAAATTTCCCAAAAATTGTGAATAATGCAAAAATACAAAGAAATGGTATAAAAAAGTCCTATAATTTTATAAAAATAAAAATGTGATTTTTGTGGGGTTTTTAACACCCAATGGGGCCCGGAAAAGTCATTTTTTGCAAAACGAGAAAATTTATAAAATGCCTAGATGTTCAGAATATTGCGATGGTAAAAGCTGTTTGATGAAAAATAAGGCCCATTATTTTATTTGAAATACCTTCTTTAAAATCATGATTCGAGTCGTAAAACATTTGAAATGCAAGCTATAAATGAAAAATAAAATATCTGGAAAATATCTTAAAAATAACTGGACGACACAGAATGCACGTAACACATAGCAATTAGGGTTTGACAGTTAATTACACATAAATGACTCATTAACACACATAATTATTATAAATATGATATAAGTACAGACATAAATTTCCCAGACGTTACACTAATCAGCTAGGAAAGTTTGAATCAAAAGCTGATGAAGGAATCTTTGTTAGTTACTCACCATCAAGAGCATACAGGGTGTTCAATCTGAGAACAAATACTATAGTTATCTCCATCAATGTATCTTTTGATGATAAGAAGATTCCTGGTTTTGAAAGACTCTCATGAAAGTCTAATATTTATAAATGAAAATGCACTGTTGGAATCTGCATCAAACTCTAATGGACTGTCAATTACTGATGATCCAAATCCTGATACTCCTTCAGATCCTGAAGATGATCATTGTACTAATCAACCTGCACATGTTGAGGGGGAGCAACAGCAAGGTTCAACTGATAGTATTAACTTTGAAGAATCAACTCAAGGTTCTTCTCAATCTGGTTATTCAGAATCTAATTCAATATCAGATGGACATGAGTCAAGTCCTAATACTTCATCAGGATATAATAGCACTGATTCAGGGGGAGCCTTAGATGCATTTGATGAAGCATATGATTTAGGGGGAGCATCTAGCTCAAGTAGGACATTTCCTAGTGCCAGAAAATGGACTAAAGATCATACTCCTGATCTGATCATTGGAAATCATGATGAAGGTGTAAAGACAAGGAGTGCAACTCAAAATAAATGTTTGTATCACAATCTACTTTCAAAATAAGAGCCAAAGAAAGTGGAAGATGCACTCAAGGATGCAGATTGGGTCATAGCTATGCAAAAAAAGTTGAATGAGTTTGAAAGAAATGAAGTTTGGAAGCTGGTGCCTAGACCCAAAAATGGGTCAATTGTAGGCACAAAGCAGGTCTTCAGAAATAAGACCGATTCTGATAGAACCATTGCCAGAAACAAGGAAAGATTGGTGGCTAAAGGATATTCTCAACAGGAAGGCATTGAACATGATGAAACCTTTGCTCCTGTTGCTAGGATGAAGCAATCATAATTTTCTTGGCATATGCTGCACACAAGAAGTTCAAAGTTTTTCAAATGGATGTCAAGAGTGCATTTCTCAATGGAGAACTAGAAGAAGAAGTCTATGTTGAAGAGCCACCAGGTTTTGTGGATTCTAAACATCCTGACTATATTTATAGACTTGAAAAGCACTCTATGGACTAAATCAAGCACCTAGGGCATGGTATGAGACCCTTGCTCAGTTTCTACTTGAAAGTGGATTCAAAAGAGGTATAATAGATAAAAATTTATTTCATCTGAATCAAGGTAAAGATCTGATTTTAGTTCAAATTTATGTGGATGATATCATTTTTGGATCAACTAATCAAAAACTGTGTGATAAGTTCTCAAAGTTCATGCAATCAAGATATCAAATGAGCATGATGGGAGAGATGAGCTATTTCTTGGGATTGCAAATTAAACAGACTGATAATGGCATCTATATTAATCAATCCAAGTACACAAAGAATTTGTTGAAAAGATTTAATATGCACGAGAGTGCAACTTCAACTACTCATATGGCAACTGCTACAAAGCTTGATCCTCATGAAGGTACATCAATTGATGTCACAAACTACAGAGGTATGACTGCTTCTCTTTTGTACCTAATGGCTAGTAGGCCAGACATTATGTTTGCCACCTGTTTGTGTGCAAGATTTTAGGCAAATCCTAGGGAGCCACATCTTATTGCAGTGAAGAGAATTTTCAGATACCTCAAGGGTACTGTATCACTTGGTCTCTAGTATGCAAGGGAAGCTGATTTTGGATTGTGTGGATATTGGGATGCTGACTTTGCTGGCTGCAAGATAGACAGGAAGAGTACATCTGGAAGCTGTCAGTTTTTGGGAGGAAGAATAGTTTCATGGTTTAGTAAGAAGCAGAAATCCATTTCTACTTCAACTGTTAAGGCTGAATATATTGCAGCTGGAAGTTGCTGTGCTCAGTTGTTATGGATGAGGAATCAACTCATGGACTATGGATTATCATTTTCTAAAATTCCTATTTATTATGATAATCAAAGTTCAATTGCTATGACAGGAAATTCAGTGCAACACTCTCTTACTAAACATATCAGCATCAGATATCACTTTATTAGAGAGCATGTCATGGAAAGAACGATTGAGCTTCATTTTGTTCCAACTGATTAGCAGCTGGCTGATATCTTCACAAAGCCATTAGCTGAAGCAACATTTACAAAGCTTGTGAACGAACTTTGTATGGTTAGTTGGGACATATAATTTTCTTTAATTTATATTTGATCAAATCCTGATGTATATTGATCAAATCCTGATGTGTCCTAAATGTTGTTGAAGATATTAAGTTGGGAATTTTTGATGTATTTTTTTATATGCATGATAAATTAAGTGAATTTATTTGCTAAATATGCATGTATGAATATATATCATTGTCATCATTGCAAATCAATCTAGGGAGACTGTTAGGAATATATGTGCATTAGTTTGATGATATGTTTAACAAAATACTTAAGTAGAAATTTAGTGTCAGTAGCCTCAACGGATAAGACCACTTTGGCTATCCGTTGATGGTGTAGCTTTACTTAGAAATAAGTCTAGTATTGTAGCATATTTCAGTCTCTGTATTTAAAATGTAATTCTTAGAAGTTGAGAGAAACTATAAGTCATGTTGACTACTAGATGATATGCAGATAGGAAGGCCAATTGTAAATATTTCATGCCTTGTAATTTTGTATAAATGAAGTGGTATCAACGGATGACTTAAAGACCTTCAACGGATGAGAAGCTAAGCTTCAACGGATGTCTCTAAAGCTTCAACGGATAACATCCTTCAACGGATGAGAGCATCAACGGATAAATGCATCAACGGATGAAAGCTTCAACGGATAACATCCTTCAACGGATGAAGTCATTAACGGATGAAAGCTTCAACGGATGTTCTGCTAATTAGCCGTTGATAAGTGGTAGTTGTACCTACAGACAGAGGCACATGGGTTGACAGAGAAAACTGAGATGTGGCAGCCGAATTTCAGGATCAACAGAAAAAGCAGCCGTTCTTCTTTAGTACAAAGATGCAATAGTCAACAAAGTACTGGAGTGAACAGGAAAAGAAGCAAGTGAAGAACTTATTTTACTATTGTAATTTTATATTGTTTTTCACTTGTACACTTGGTAATATATAAACCAAGAAGAAGCTAGTAATTAGAGAGAGATTTTCCAGAGCTGTTAAGAAATATCTTGAGAGAAAATTCATCTAGTTTGTACTAGGATGCAGCTGTGATCAACATTGTTGAACACAGATTTTCTAATATACCATCTCTGGTGGAACAACAAATCCACCAGAAAAGTTTTTAAAGTTTGTTGTGTTCTTTACATTTTGTGTTTGAATATATATCTGTCTGCATTAGCTCAAAGCAATTCATACACTTGTTCATCTAGAACACACTGCTTTAATAAACTTCTCAAAACCTGAAAAAGTTTTGAGATTTACATTCAACCCCCCTTCTGTAAATCTCATTGTTAGTCCTCTAGGAATAACAATTGGTATCAGAGCAAGCTCTTGACACACAAAGAGTTTAAAGATCTTGGAATCTAACAAAGATGAGTAAGAAGGATATTGGAGTAAAGATCCCAGTTCTTGACAAAGACAGTTATCACCACTGGAAGGTGAAAATGCACCTTCATCTACTCTCCCAAGATGAAGGTTATGTAAACTGCATTGAGAATGGTCCTCACATTCCCCACAAAGTAGCCACAGTTGCTACGGCCACAATTGCTGTTGGTCAATCCATTCCAAAACCTAGAGCAGAATGGACAATGGAAGACACAGAAGAAGTCCACAAGGATAAGAAGGCTATGAACATTTTGTTTAATGGTCTTGACAAGGATATGTTTGATAATGTGATAAATTGTTCAACTGCCAAAGAGGTTTGGGACACAGTTCAGTTGCTGTGTGAAGGTACAGAACAAGTGAAAGAGAACAAAATGCAGCTTCTCATTCAACAGTATGAGTACTTTCATTTTGAAGAGAATGAATCTTTAAATGACACATTTAATAGATTCCAAAAGCTGTTGAATGGACTGAAGCTGTATGGTAGAGTGTACCAGGTGAAGGATTCAAATCTTAAATTTTTGAGATCCTTACCAAAGGAATGGAAACCCATGACTGTTTCCTTAAGAAACTCTCAGGATTATAAGGACTTTACTCTTGAAAGATTATATGGAATCTTGAAGACTTATGAACTAGAGTTGGAACAGGATGAGGTATTGGAGAGGGGGAGAAAGAAAGGAGGTTCAGTTGCATTGGTAGCTGAAAATGAGAAAGAATGCAGAAAAGAAACTGTGAGATCTACATCAAGCTCCAAAGATGGTGTAAGAAATCCAGAATCAGACAAGGGTAAAGAGCAAGTTGCTGAAAATGAAGACAACTCCAGTCAAGATGACTCTGATGGTATTGATGAGCATCTTGCATTTCTGTCCAGGAGATTTGCAAAGATGAAGTTCAGGAAAAACACTAGAGCCACTAAACCCTATAAGAACATGGTGGACAAATCCAAGTTCAAGTGTTTTAACTGTGGTATAAGTGGACACTTTGCAAGTGAGTGCAGAAAGCCAACCTCTGAAAAGAAGAAATTTGAACAAGTAGATTACAAAAAGAAATATTTTGATCTACTCAAACAGAAGGAAAGGGCTTTCATTACTCAAGAAAAGGACTGGGCAGCTGATGGAGATGAAGAGGATGAAGATGTGGATTATGTCAACCTTGCTCTCATGGCTGATTCTGAAGAAAACGAAGTTAGTTCATCAAGCAATCAGGTAATCACTACTGATTTAACACAGCTTACTAAAGAAGAGTGCAATGATGCTTTCAATGACATGTCTACTGAATTGTATCATTTGCGTGTGTCTCTTAAATCTCTTGCTAAAGAAAATAGTAGGATCAAAGAGAACAATCTGTTTTTAAGTAATAGAAATACTGTGTTAGAAAATAAGTTGATTGACCTAGAGAAAACCAAATTGCATTGTATATCTGTTGAAAATGAACTAGCTGAATCTGTTAAGAAAGTAGAAATACTTTCCAATCAATTAGAGAAAGAGCAAGAGGTGATTAAAGCCTGGAAAACATCTAGGGATGTAAGTGCTCAAATTGCCAAAGTCCAAGGAATTGAATCATTCTGTAAAACTGCCTGGGATAAAAATAAAAAGAAACTGGAATTAATTGATGGACTGTCAACGGATGTGGAATCAACGGATGATGAAAGTTATCCGTTGAAGGAAGAAAAGGAACATCCGTTGAAGGTTCCTCAATTAAAACAGGCAGATGTTTCTAAAAGAGAAAATCTAAAGAAACTCAACAAAAAGTTTGGTTCAACTTCAAAGAACTTTGTCAAAGAAGGAGCAAGCACATCCAAAGATGTCAGAAAGGTGAATGTAGGGCACATGACCTTAGAACAGTTAAACAATAGGCTCAAGATGGTTGAGGATAAAAAGGAATCCAAAAGGAAATCCAACAGAAATGGGAAGGTAGGAGTTAACAAACATAACAATTACACACCTGACAAGTATGCTCCTAGAAAAAGCTGTGTGCATTGTAGTAGTGTTAATCATTTATCTGCTAACTGTAAATCTATTAAGAAATCTCCCATAACTGTACCCTCTTCCATGCCTAACATGTCTGTATCACCTCTACATGCTATGCCTGTTATGTCTCAACAAAATCCTTATGCACATTTTGCAAACATGCCATATTTTAACAATCCTTATCTTGCTGCATTCAGTATGCCTCAAATGCCATACAATATGCCAATGTGGAATAACATGTATGCACAATCCATGCCTAATAATTCTATAAATGTGATGGATAATGTTGTGACTAACCCTACACCTCAACCAACCACATCTAAGACCAAGGTTGACTCAAACTCACCTAAGTCTAAAGATGCAGGAGGAATGAAGTCTAGGAGAAAGGCTAACAAGAATGGACCCAAGGAAACTTGGGTACCAAAATCAAATTGATTGATTTTGTGGTGTGCAGGAAAATAGAAGAAATCTATGGTACTTGGACAGTGGCTGTTCAAGACACATGACTGGAGATTTCTCCCTGCTCACAGAGTTTAAAGAGAGAGCTGGCCCCAGCATAACCTTTGGAGATGACAGCAAAGGGTTTACTATGGGATATGGCTTGATTTCAACAAGGAATGTCATCATTGAAGAAGTTGCATTAGTTGATGGTCTCAAGCACAACTTACTGAGTATCAGTCAACTATGTGATAGAGGGAATACAGTTTCCTTCAATTCTGAAGCCTGTGTTGTCACTAGTAAGGAAGACAACAAAGTGGTTCTAACTGGAGTTAGAAAAGGAAATGTGTACTTAGCTGACTTCAACTCTACAGATGCAGAATCTATTACTTGTCTCTTCAGCAAAGCAAGTTCAGTTGAGAGTTGGCTATGGCACAAGAAGCTATCCCATTTGAATTTCAAAACAATGAATGATCTAGTCAAAAAGGACTTAGTAAGAGGAATTCCTCTTGTTGAATTCTCAAGGGATGGTCTGTGTGATGCTTGTCAGAAAGGCAAACAAAGGAAAGCATCATTTCAGAAGAAGCTTGAAACAACAATTGATGAACCATTACAGCTGCTACATATGGATTTGTTTGGACCAGTCAATGTATTGTCAATAGCAAGAAAAAGATATTGCTTAGTGATTGTAGATGATTTCTCTAAGTTCTCATGGGTCTGTTTTCTTGGATCAAAGGATGAAGCAAGTGAAATCATTATCAATCACATCAGGCAAGTCAACAATCATCCTGACTTGAAGGTTAGAAATATCAGGAGTGACAATGGAACTGAGTTCAAGAATTTGACATTAAGGCTGTTCTGTGAAGAAAATGGAATCATGCATGAGTTCTCAGCTCCAAGAACACCTCAGCAAAATGGGGTTGTTGAAAGAAAGAACAGATCTTTAATTGAAGCTGCCAGAACAATGCTTGAAGAATCAAAGTTACCAACATATTTCTGGGCTGAAGCTGTTAATTGTGCCTGCTTCACTCAGAATATTTCTTTGATCAATCAAGCTAAAGGCATGACTCCTTATCAGTTGTTCAAGAGAAGAAAACCAACTCTAAACTTTCTTCATGTCTTTGGATGTAAATGCTTTATACTGAGGAATCAATCTGACCATAAAGGGAAGTTTGATGCAAAGGCTGATGAAGGAATATTTGTTGGTTATTCAGCTGGAAAATCTTATAGGGTCTACAATCTAAGAACCAACATTGTTATGGAATCTGTGCATGTTGTGTTTGATGATAAAAAGATTGATGGACTAACAGATGAGGGACATAATGAGAGACTCAAATTTGACAATATTGAGATATATTGTGATGATAGTGAAGAGGAGACTGATGGAGATGACACTTCAAAAGGGATTCAAAACATGCCCCTGGATAATGCACAAAATACTGCATCCATTGATAGAAGCAATGCAGTATCCGTTGAAAGACATAGTGCACCATCCGTTGAAGTACAAAATGAAGCATCCGTTGATCATAGTTCATCAACAGATAATCGATTTACATCATCAGTTGATAGAACTCCAAGTTCCCTGCAAAGGACCAACAACTCAGGGGGAGTTTCAACTAGTCAACACTCTGTCTCACATCATGACAATACTGAGGCCACCTCATCTAGAGCACATCTTCCACCACAAAGGAAATGGACCAAGAATCATCCCTTTGAACTGATCATTGGTGATGCATCATCTAAAGTGCAAACAAGAAGAGCTACTCAAGATGAATGTCTGTACAGTAGTTTTCTATCTCAGGAGGAACCTAAGAAAGTGGAAGAAGCTCTATTGGATCCAGATTGGATATTAGCTATGCAGGAAGAGCTAAACCAATTTGAGAGAAACCAAGTTTGGAAGCTGGTACCCAAACCAAAGAACAAGAGTCCTATTGACACAAAGTGGGTATTCAGAAACAAGATGGATGAAAATGGCATTATCATAAAGAATAAAGCCAGACTGGTTGCTAAAGGCTATTCTCAGCAAGAGGGAATAGATTTTGATGAAACATATGCTCCTGTTGCAAGACTTGAAGCCATCAGAATATTTCTAGCCCATGCAGCCCATGCCAATTTCAAAGTCTATCAAATGGATGTCAAGAGTGCATTTCTAAATGGGAAATTAGAGGAAGAAGTCTATGTAAGTCAACCTCCAGGATTTGAAGATCCAAATTTTCCAGACTATGTGTATTATCTGTTGAAAGCACTCTATGGACTGAAGCAAGCACCTAGAGCCTGGTATGAAACCTTATCAAAATTTCTTTTGGAGAATCACTTCACTAGAGGTACTGTTGATAAAACTCTCTTCTTTAGGGATGTTAATGGCTCTAGTATACTTGTTCAAATTTATGTAGATGACATAATATTTGGCTCTATAGATGATAAACTTTGCAAAAAGTTTGCTAAGCTAATGCAAAGTAAATATGAAATGAGCCTAATGGGAGAACTAACCTATTTTCTTGGTTTACAAGTTAAACAAGTTAGTGATGGAATTTTCATTAGTCAAACTAAATATATTTATGATCTTTTAAAGAAGTTTGACTTAATGGAATGCTCATCTGCAAAAACTCCCATGGCCACTGCCACCAAACTTGAATTAAATAAGACTGAAAGGTCTGTGGACATTACAAGTTATAGAGGCATGGTTGGTTCACTTTTATATTTAACTGCTAGCAGACCAGATATAATGTTTGCTACATGTCTGTGTGCTAGATTTCAAGCTGATCCTAGGGAGTCTCACTTAATTGCTATCAAGAGAATTTTCAGATATCTCAAGGGTACACCAAATTTAGGAATTTGGTATCCTAGAGAATCTGGCTTTGATCTAATTGGTTATTCAGATGCAGACTATGCAGGTTGCAAAATAGACAGGAAAAGTACAACAGGCTCCTGCCAATTCCTGGGAAACAAGCTTGTATCATGGTTTAGCAAAAAGCAAAATTCAGTCTCTACTTCTACAGCTGAGGCTGAATACATTGCTGCTGGAAGTTGCTGTTCTCAAATGTTATGGATGAGGAATCAACTCCTTGATTATGGACTTCATGTTGATAGAATACCTATCTTTTGTGACAACACAAGTGCCATAGCCATAACAGAGAATCCTGTACAGCACTCAAGGACCAAGCACATTGATATCAAGTACCACTTCATTAGGGAGCATGTCATGAATGGTACAGTGGAACTACATTTTGTTCCAAGTGAACAACAAATTGCTGACATATTTACCAAGCCACTTGATGAATCAACATTCACAAGATTGGTAAGTGAGCTAGGTATGCTTAATTACTCTTAAAATTCATGTCTTCTTTGCAATTTGATGAGAAGCCTGAAATATATTAGTTGCTAGAACAAATTTGACTTTTAACAAAGTTTATTCCATCAACGGATGTTCCCTATCCGTTGAAAGTCAAAATTGCTCTATCAACGGATATTCATTATCCGTTGAAAGACAAGTATATCTCTGGAACTTTTATCCGTCAACGGATAAAGCTGAAGTACCTTTCAACGGATGACAATTTACATTATCCGTTGAAATGTCACATCAGACGTTTGAGGTGTTTCACAGCCGTTGATTCTATTTTCTTAACCGTTGATACCATACATACATCTGTATGTATTGGTTTTAAAGGTAGTTATTAGAATACTTACAGTTTATTCTTAAACGGCTGAAATTCACTAACACCTACTTATTGATTAATCCTTTATTTATTTCTTTTTCTTTGAAAGCATATAAGCCCTTCTGATTGTTCATTATTACTTTACGCTTTCTTAGAATTTCAAGCATTTACCATTTTCTCTCTGCAAAACCTTCAAGTTATTCTCTGCAATTTCTACTCACAACAATGGCACCAGTCGTGAAGATTATGTCTCAATCTGGGTTCATCTACGAGAAGAACAATTTCATAGCTCTGGTAGAAAAGAATGAAGCCCACTCAGATTATCACAAAATGATGGACTTCATCAAAAACTGTAAACTTAGCTATGCAATGCTGGAAGCCCCAACGATTTTCTGTGAAGTAGTTGAGGAGATTTGGACAACTGCTGAGTTCAACTCCATGGATATGACTATCTCCTTCACTCTCAAAGGTAAAAATCACTGTATTAACTGTGATGACTTACAAGCATGTTTTAAATTACCTGAGAACAATGCCATGACACCACACACTGATAGTGATGTATCCAGCATGTTAGATTCCATAGGTTACTCTCTTAACTCTGCTAATTTAGGGGGTATTAGACGAAAAGGCCTTAGGAAAGAATGGAGTTTTCTTGGGGATGCCTTCATAAAGGTTTTCTCTGGGAAAATTAGTAATTTTGATGCCATAACTTCATCTCTTGTTAATATGTTCTATATGCTTGTTTCTGATAGGTACTTTAACTTTAGCAACTATGTGATGCTAGAATTAGGTACTAGATTAGGTAACAAAGCTAATAGACCTAATAACATCTATTATGCTAGATTCTTTATGTTATTGGCTAACCATGTTGCTGAAGGTTTAGTCATAATCAATGAGAATAATAAACTCAAGTGCTGGGCACAAGAGAAAAGAGTTCTTGCAGACTTGAAGAGAATGGATCTAAACAGCAGTGTGCAATTGGTATATTTACCAATCATGAATGCACCCAAGGTAGGTGAGGTAATTGCTTCTACAACTCCTACTTCTTCCAACCCCTCTATTTCTTTATCTTCTAGTGTGGCCATGAAATCTGTGTCAATGCCCCAACAGATTTCTACCAAGGTCACCAAATCTAAACTTTCAAAATCCAAGACAAAGAAAACCACCTCTGTTGTTTCTCAAAAGACAACAGTTGTAACAACAACCATTAACCCTGAGGGAAGTGAACAGGGTGTGAGTGGTGAGGGGAGGGGTGAACATCAAAGAAACCCCCAGGATAAGGAAGGAGAGTTGAGTGCTTCCCAAGCTAGCCAAGCCCCAGTTTCTCAAAAAGCTGTGGTGGTTGAAAAGGTTTCTAGCACATCCCTAGTAGCATCCTCCCAAAAGGATGTTACTATTGAAAAGAGTTCCCAACCAGGAACACAGAACAAAAGAGGGAGGGACACTAAAGCCAAACACTCACCTACAAAAGCTTTTATTAGAAGGAAGAAGGCTAGAACCCAATCTTCTACACAGGGTGCACACACTGCACAGATACATCCATCTGTCTCTGTGCCTTCTCAAACTCAGTTTGATGTGACTCCAATAAATGTGGAGTCACAGCCCCATTCTCTCACAATAACTACACATCAATCACCAAATACTTCTTCACCATCTCTGGATGTGGATATGTTATTCCCATCAATTCCTGATTCTCCCTCTTTACAACTCAGGGAGGAGCCCCACTCAAATACAGGTGATCATCATCTTTTAGATGATTTGTTGGATCACCCGCAAATTCTTTCAGATATAATTGAAGGATCTGTATCAACACATATCAAATCAATCTATACAGATTCAACAATTATATCACTTTCAATTTCATCTTCTTTTCCTTCTTCAACGGATATCACTCATCCGTTGACAAGTGGTTGCTCTTCAACGGATAAGCTTAACAGCAGTTATCCGTTGATAACAACAGTTTCAACTTCAACGGATATTCCACATCCGTTGATAGTCTCTACACAAATAACTGAAATGATTCCAAGTGTAGAAGACATGAATACTGTGCAATCACTTTTAGGATTGAGGGCAGGGAGTGAAAATTTGAGTGAGAGGCTGGGTTGCTCCCAGGCAAAAGGAGAGATTGAGAGCACAAAAATGCATGCTATTTCTTCCAGCATGGCAAAAGTCAGTGAGTGGAGTACCACCTTAGAAGGTGAAGGTGAGGGAGTGAGATGTGTGAGCCAGGGGGAGCCCCTGATGCAAGAACATAGAGAAAAAGAGAGAAAAGCAGGTACAGTTGATACAAGGGTGGAACCAGCCATTGCTCATGAGTCAATGATTGTGGATGATGCTGAAAAGGAAAGACAATTTCAGCAACATTACAAAGCTGTAATTGATAACATTTCCTTGGATGCTGACACTTTTACTCATCCTGTGACAGCCTATCAACTGTTGGCTGCTCAGGGCAATGAGGAGGCAGAGAGGACACTACATCTAGTGCACTCAACAGAATCTCTTCAAAGGGATAAAGCTGCTATTAACAGGATGCCTTCTACAGCTGGTGAGCCATCTGAGGAATTTGGAGTAAATTCTGATGATGATGACTCTATTTCTTCTGATGGAAGCATGAACATAGGGGGAGATGAAGACCCTAATTCCATTCCTAATCTACCTGAATGGGCCTTGACTAAGGAGCATAGAACAGGTGAATTCAATGTCCACTTGGTCAAACAAATCATCACTATTCAACAGGCCATTCAGAACACTTCAAATGCAAATATCAAGGCTATCCTCCAAGCTCACCTGGACTCACTGCATCTCATGAAGTTGCAGAAAGTAAAGCAAGATATGAGTCTAGATGATCTCAGGAAAGATATTGCTGACTTGAAATCCTTCACTTCAGAAAAATTGGATTCAGTCATGCCCTATGGTACTTTGCAGGACTTGGTTTCGAGATTGAAAAAGGAATCAGTTACTGAACAAAGGCTGGCCAAGTTGGAAGACAGAGTTCAAGGAATTGAAGATTCTGTGGCCACCCTTCTTCTCAACCAACAATCTCAAACCAATCTCCTAATGCAGCTGGCAAAAGCACAAGGCTTGACCCCTCTCCTTGATGATAACAAAAAGGGGGAGAATAAAAGGGAAGGGGAAGGAGAGCCCTCTACAAAGATTCAGATATCTAAAGTGCTAGTTCCTGCCATCACTACCTCTCCAATCATTCAAATCAAGGGAAAACCTGATGGAATTGATTTGATTCAGCTAGCAGCAGCTGAAATACAAATGAAAGAACAATGGAGGAGAATTGATGAAAGGTTGCAATTGGTGTTTGGTTCTACACAAAATAAATCAACATCTGTGAAATTTAGCACAAAGATTGAACCAATCAACATGGAGCTCAAGCCAGTAGGGAGAAATAAGGTTGGAGAGACTTCTTTCAAGAATTTAAAACCTATGGTTCTAAAGCCTAACACTAGATCCAGTATGGACTCCACAAAGAATCCCCTAGACTTTGCTCAGATGCAGGAAGTAGACTTTCCTCTTCCAAAACCTGATGGAGACAAAGTTCTAAGTGCAAGCATCATAAAGAAGAAGGAGACCAAGGACAAGGGTGAGAGAATGGACATGGCCTTTATCTATAGAGAGGGAAAGAGTATCTGTGTGATGCAAGGACATCCCAAATTTCTAAAGGCCAAAAGGGAAGAAACCAGAAGGTTGAAGAAAGAAGCTGTAAAACTCAAGGCTGACAAAAGAGCACAAGCAAAGCTTGAAAAACAGCTAAAGTCAAGCCAAGTTGAAGAAATGAAAGGAATTGAAGTCAGGGGTGAAGAAAAGATTGCTAACTTAGATGAGGTTCTTGGGAGCATATTTGGTGAAAATATGGAAGAAAGAGAGGAATGGCAGAAGGGAAACAGAAGAAAGGCCAAGGCACACAGAAGGAGTGAAGATAACCCTGAAGATACCAAATCTATATCTAAACCACTACCTTCCATACCTAAACCTTTTGTTGCTGATCCCTCTATAAATATCCATGGTGAACCAATCATTACAAAAGAGGAACCTATTGATTGGGACAACATCACATTGCCTACCTTTTTAACCACTCTACCACTACCAAAGAAACAGAAAAGAAAATCTAAATCTACACCTCCCCTAACCTCTAAGAAATTCACTCAAAAACAAAAACCTAACCCTAAGCCACCCATTTCTAAAGATGATTATGTTCACATCTGTGACATAAAAGAAGCTTCAGACATTAATCTCTATCTGGATGAGCTGGAGGAAGTAAGGGGAATAGCTGCCTACAGACAGCTACCAGAGAGATTGGTTTTCAGATATAAGGGAGCTGGGGAAAGAACATGGCCTCTCTACAGGATTCTAAATGAAGGCTACTCTACCTTGATCAGAGTCTTTTCAGCCATCAAAAAGGATTCTGGCTTTACCAGAACAGCCAAGACTGAAATTCTCAACAAGATTGCCAACATAAGGAAGACTTGGAGGGAACCAAATGCTTTGCCCAGAACCTTACTCATACAAGAAAGGGGAACTAAAATTCACAAATCACCTCATTGGTTGATGGAATTTAGAGATGACAAAGGAGTCAGAAGATTTTTCAGACTTGAAGACCAACTCAAGATTGCCAGCAATGAAACTCTCAAAGAAATGCAATCTAAGTTGGATATCAGTGATGAAGATGAAGCTGAATTCTTCAGACAACTCCAACTCCAATTTGAGGAAAATGACAAAGGGCTAGGAAAGAAAACCAGGGAACAAAGAAGAAAATAATGATTTGCTCAGGCTAGAGGAGCACCCTTGGAAATACTGTAAATCTTCAATTACCTCCTAGTACATACACTTTTGCAGCACTTTTATATTTCTACTTAGTTTCAATTCAAATATTTGTTAAGTGTTTTGTTATCATCAAGTTAACCCTGAATTTATGCCTACAATTCTTATAGACATAAATAGGGGGAGATTGTTAGGAATATATGTGCATTAGTTTGATGATATGTTTAACAAAATACTTAAGTAGAAATTTAGTGTCAGTAGCCTCAACGGATAAGACCACTTTGGCTATCCGTTGATGGTGTAGCTTTACTTAGAAATAAGTCTAGTATTGTAGCATATTTCAGTCTCTGTATTTAAAATGTAATTCTTAGAAGTTGAGAGAAACTATAAGTCATGTTGACTACTAGATGATATGCAGATAGGAAGGCCAATTGTAAATATTTCATGCCTTGTAATTTTGTATAAATGAAGTGGTATCAACGGATGACTTAAAGACCTTCAACGGATGAGAAGCTAAGCTTCAACGGATGTCTCTAAAGCTTCAACGGATAACATCCTTCAACGGATGAGAGCATCAACGGATAAATGCATCAACGGATGAAAGCTTCAACGGATAACATCCTTCAACGGATGAAGTCATTAACGGATGAAAGCTTCAACGGATGTTCTGCTAATTAGCCGTTGATAAGTGGTAGTTGTACCTACAGACAGAGGCACATGGGTTGACAGAGAAAACTGAGATGTGGCAGCCGAATTTCAGGATCAACAGAAAAAGCAGCCGTTCTTCTTTAGTACAAAGATGCAATAGTCAACAAAGTACTGGAGTGAACAGGAAAAGAAGCAAGTGAAGAACTTATTTTACTATTGTAATTTTATATTGTTTTTCACTTGTACACTTGGTAATATATAAACCAAGAAGAAGCTAGTAATTAGAGAGAGATTTTCCAGAGCTGTTAAGAAATATCTTGAGAGAAAATTCATCTAGTTTGTACTAGGATGCAGCTGTGATCAACATTGTTGAACACAGATTTTCTAATATACCATCTCTGGTGGAACAACAAATCCACCAGAAAAGTTTTTAAAGTTTGTTGTGTTCTTTACATTTTGTGTTTGAATATATATCTGTCTGCATTAGCTCAAAGCAATTCATACACTTGTTCATCTAGAACACACTGCTTTAATAAACTTCTCAAAACCTGAAAAAGTTTTGAGATTTACATTCAACCCCCCTTCTGTAAATCTCATTGTTAGTCCTCTAGGAATAACAGAGACGCGCTTTAATAAGATATTTTTTGGTTAAATTATTAAGTTAACTCTGCACTTAATAATTAATCAAACCCCCGGTCTTTTGATATTCCCTCTCTCTCTCGATTATTTAAACCATCATTCTCATCCAGTCCAATCATATATTCACAACACTCAACTCTCAACTATCTCTCTCTTCTTCTCCTCTCACAAAAATGGTCCAATGCAATATGTTCATGAACTACGAAACCTTCAATGTGGAGTTTAGCTGCGAAGATTGGCAGCAAAAATAACACATCACTGCCATTCCCAGTGAAGTGTGGAACTGGGTTCCACAGGAGGTCACGGCACATCTCATGTTCTTCAAGATGGATTATCTCCTTCATCTCGATCGCCTGGAGGAAGAAAGGCGAGAAGCTCTTCGTCAGCAGGAATGGATTATTCATCTTGCTGTGTTGTTCGTGAAGAGCAGGAGGAACTAATAAACATCAACAGCTTTGCTTCTTAGACTAGGATTCTCTTGTAATCACCTATGCATGTAATCAAAACTTTCATGAAATTTACTCTCTTTAACTATTAATGAAATTCTGTTTGTTCTGTTTACAAGACCTAATCTATGTTCCTTAGTTGTATATGCATGTGTTTGTTCTTATTTGTAGCCTATTAATCTATAAATCACACGCTTAACACGTATCTTTTGCTGATTCTTGAGATTAAAATTGTGGTTTTCTAATCAATTTGAGTTGTTTTGACAAATCCTGATAAAATTGAATCGACAAATCCTGACATTGTTAAATACTGACAGATAAGAGGTTCCAAATACTGACGACAGGTCAGCATGTTTTAATTTAGAATATTATTGAAAAATGATTTCTGAATTGTTTAGTGCTGAAAATTAAATTTCTTATTTAATTATTGTTTAATAGTGGTTTATTTGTTGAACAAATTCACATAGTAATTTACTGAAAGAGCTGTGCGTATTTTGTTACGAATTCTGCACTTTCCTCCACTTTCAAATCCTATTCTTCAATAATTACCATCTGTCAGAAGTCTAATTCACTAAGCTTCCTTCTTCGTGTGTGTTACATACAGCTCAGCTTTGCAAACTTATATATGCACATGAACTTCTGTGACACAAATCATCATACACAGATCCTCACTATCCACATCTTACGCATATTCTTCCTCAACTCCTACAAACATCATGTCATCTTCTGAGGTTTCACCGTTCTTCAGTCAAACCACTATCATTCATGGAAACACCTTTGGCACAAATAATTATTTAGCTCTGCTTACACATCAGCAGTTTCCACAATCTTTTCATGATATACAGGATTTTTTACTCCAATGTCCAATTGGGTATGTTCTCACAAATCCTACTAAGGTGGCATACAGGGCTGTAATGCAGGTATGGAATACAGCTTTAGTTAATGAAACAAACACTGCTTTCTCTTTTGAATATAAGGGACGCATATATGAGGTTGATACTGATGTCCTGGTTCAAGTATTAAGATTGCCTGCTTGTGATGGTGCTCCTGATAAATATACAATTGAGCAGCTGTTTGATATGCTCAGAACTCTGAGCTATAAAGGTGAAATCACAACAATTGGAAAATTAAAGAGAGAATGAAATTTCATCTTTGACTGCATCAGCAAGTGTTTCTTGAATAAAATAACAAATTTTGATGCTCTTCCATCTACTTCTATGAAAATTGGGTACTCTCTCCTTTACTCTGGTTATTTTGACTATGGTAATACTTTTTTTTCAATTCATAATTGTTCGGAGTGCTGATACATCAGGATTAATAGGGTATACTAGATTTCTTCAACCAAATTTTAATTTTCTATGCCCTAATGCTGAATTTGATAATGATGAATTGCTTCCTGTGTTTAAAATTTCTGAGAAGTCTATCACTGATCATATTAACAGAGATGAAAATAATAAGTTTTCAGGACCTCCTTTCCTGCCTCAGGAGGTCAGGCAATTTCTGTTGAGAAATAGACCTACTCCTTCACAAGTGCCTGTAAATCCTGATGTCGGTACCTCTGTAACATTTCCTGATACTGTGGAACAAGACACTACCCATCTTGTTTCTAATACAAGCATTCCTTCTCCTACACAAAACTCTAATCCAGCTCCTAAATTAGCCCCCTCCGGTGTCTCCCAAAAGGCATCAGTTGTACCAAAGAAAAGGCTGGTTAAGAAATCTGTTAAATCTGAACAGAGAGCTCAACAGGCCTCACTGAGTGAGAGTGAGAAGAAAGAAGAATGTTTTCCGGTTCGGAAAAGAAGGCTGATCATGCAAGATGATTTTAACTCTAATGATCAGATGACCATTGAGTCAATGATGAAGATAAAGGAATCAAAAGTTGTAATTCCTGATGACTCTGTTGACACAACTGGAACCAAGGAGCCAACTACCGATGCTAGTGCTCTGATAAAAAAGATTCCAGTGATCAAAGAAATGGTTGTGTCCATGACAGCTGCCAAGAGCAAGTTGAAAAGAAAAGCTGAAGCAGTGGTTAGGTACATCAGAAAGAAGAAAAAGGCTCGATCATCTGCTATGGATGTCAGTCCACAAGAACCTAAGTCTCAAAGGGATTTAGAAACTGAGACACATCTAGTCACGTAAGAACCATCTTCTTAAAGGGAAGATGCATACAAAGAGGCTGCATAAATCATTGTTGATTTTGCTCAAGGTGATCTTCTTGCTGACTCTGAACAACTGCTGCAAGAAAAGAAGGCTCATCAGGATGTATTGTCAAAGATGGATGAAGTTATTAATGATCTTATGTTTGAGGAGAGTACACAAGAACCTTCACCAATACTTGCTGAAGCAGCTCATATTCCTCAGGCCCCACAAGAACCATCAGTTCAAAGTACTGATGCTGGCCTATTTCATTCTCCTGACAAATCAAATCCTGATGCTACAACAAATCCTGATGTTGATCAACTTTCCATTCAAGCAGCATCTACTAATGATTCCTTGCTGCTGACTAGCTTGTTAAAGTATCCTGATGTGTTGTCAGTTCCTCTACTATCATCACTACCACTTAAGGACTCACCTTCAGGTATTGCTCATTTTCTTCTGTTGTTCCTCATGTTTGTATGATTATAAATGGTCTCTTGTTTGAGGTTACCTATATTTATATGACAAGCATACTACTCCTCTCAGCCATCTCTTATTTCTTTGCAAAATGTGTGACTGTGCTTTTATGTGAGACTGTGTGAAAATACTATGTGAGAAAATTACATTTTGAGTGGCAGTCTCCTGTACTGGAAAAATGAGAGGTAGCTTTAAGAAAAGAATTTTGTAAGTGTTTATTTACTTATAAACTTTCTTCTGTGAGAAACATATTACCCTTAAAAGTAACATATTGTGTGAGAAGTGATGAGATCACTTGAAAAGAAAAGAGAGATTTAGGTGTTACCTTGTTTCTGTTTCAGGATCTCATCAAGAATAGACACCTATTGTTAAGGATCCTCATAAAGGCAAATCAATTCTGCCTAGCTCTGCAAAATCTTCTGGGGTCTGTCAAGCTCTGATTCTGATGAAGATAGTGATCATGATTGTAGAGACTAGGAATTTCGCGACGTAATTAAGTAAATAAAGTATAATTATGTGGTGTAATTATAAATTATATGCTTAAATAAAGGGATAAATGATTTTGTTGGTTAATTGTCTTTATTGTATATTAGTAACTGGGAAAGTAAAATGACGCGTTCCAGTTTGATGAGTCAGCTTAGGGGATAAGCTGTGTTGTCGAGCCGTCGAGTAGAACATGACCCGTTTTAAAAGAGATTAAAAGTATTTAAATGTGAACTATGTGTTGTTATGTGAAATGGAAATGTTTATATTCCTGTGACGTGTCAGTTGGTATGAAGGATTGATTGTGAAGCGTAATTGAAACGCTCAGTGTCGGGCCGTCAGACAGGACGCGACCCATTACGCGAAAAGGGGAATAATAATAAAAAGGGAAATTTTGTGATCGAATATAAGTCGTGATATGTGAATACGTGCTATTTCTTGAAAATATGCTTGATTATGTGCTCTGTTGATTTTTAAATGATTTTAAGGGATTTATTTGATTTAAAATAAGGTTTATTGAATCTTTAAATGTTTTTATAAAATTATTCGAGTATGTTCAAGGTGTGAAATTTATTTTGTTATCTTCAAATAGTCCTAGAGACTTTACAAAAATGATATATGGATTTATTTGGTGATTGTTGTATTTTAAAATGATTTTATCATGTTATAATTTTATTTTGAGCGCAATCTTGTAAAATTCATAGAAAATAAATCGTACGCTCAAAAATTATTTTAAAAATATGGTTGGAAAGCTAATTTCAAGATATATATTCTAAAAATGATATTAGTGTATTTTTATCTTTTATGAATAACTTATATATCAATCAAATTCGTTTTTATTTTAGCATAAAAAGGAATTTGTGAATTTAAATTTCAAATTACCAAAATGCCCTCCTTGGTGGTTATAAAAGAGGCACACCCTTCCCTTTTTCTTTCTCTTCATCCTCACTTCTCTCTTTTCTCTCTTCTCTCACTCTCGAACTCTCGTCCTCTCGGCTTTCTCTCTTTCATACTCTCCCTTTTTCTCTCTTACATGCAAAGCTTAATTCTAGTTGGAAATCAAAGTTTTCACCATCAATCTTCCTTATTTCTCATTCTCTATCCGTTTACCTTTTGCATGTAAGTGTTTAAGCTAGTTCGAAATCAACTTCTTTTGATTATACTTAAGAAAATCTCAATTTCTTAGTATATGATCATAGGAGAAGTATATGTTGGATTTTTAAAACGCAGCGGGGCGTGGAAAAACACTTTTACACACACAAAATCCAAATAAAGCATATAAATCGTGAATAAAAATTCGAGGGATCGAATCTAACCTTTTAAAATAATTCGGAGACAACGATCAGAGATCCTTAGCAGTTGCTCCTCAAGTGTGAAGCACTCCACCGGTATCCACCAAGAAAACGACTTTTAGGAGGAGGAGGAGGTGGAGAGAATTTGGTTTTCTGAAACTTTTGGGTTTCTCGGGTTAGAATAAAATAGGGTCTATAATAGTGTATTTATAAGCAAAATTTTCAGCTGAAA